>NW_028261390.1:14953530-15173530 GCF_051295495.1 Thamnophis sirtalis
AAATATATATATATCTATATATATACACACACACAAACACACACACACACACACACACACACATACATATGTGTGTGTGTGTGTGTTTGTGTGTGTGTGTGTGTTTTGCAAATTTTCAAGGGTGTAGGTATGCTGGTATTGTTGTATTCAGGTCTTTTCCCATGTAAGATTGAGAGTATCTTGGCGACGTTTCAACAAGGTCCCACTCTCAATCTTACACGGGAAAAGACCCGAATACAACAAGATCTGCATACCTGTACCCGTGAAAATCTACGAAACAAATACACACACACACACAGTGTGTGTGTGTGTGTGTGTGTGTGTGTGTGTGTGTGTGTGTGTGTGTGTGTGTGTGTGTGTAGCCAAAGAGCCAGTGCTGTCCAAAGACATCTTCATGGTTATGTGGCCAACATGACTAAATACCGAAGGTGCATGGAACGCTGTTACCTTCCCACCAAGATGGTCCCTATTTTTCTACTTGCATTTTTACATGCTTTTGAACTGCTAGGTTGGAAGAAGCTGGGACCAGTAACGGGAGCTCACTCCATTACGCGGCACTAGGGATTCAAACTGCTGACCTTTCTGATCAACAAGCTTAGTGTCTTAGCCACTGAGCCACCACATCCTTTTGAATGTATGTATATACACACAGAAACAGAAACAGAAACACATACATACACACATATACAATGTTAGCACTTGAAACTTTAGACCCCAACATTTACAAACATGCAGGTACAGCAGCTAACTTTAACATTTTTTTAAAAAATCCCACCCTTTCTTTCTGCCCTATTAGTCTACAATGATTATTAGACTTACATTCATTAACAGTGCAACTATACCCAGGGATTATAACATCTGCCTTTCAAGGAAAAGGCTTCTGATTTGAAACTTAATAGTAGTATTGTTTTAAATGCCATTTTTATTCTCACCAGCTATTTATTTTTTCCCTGGGCTTAAAAAAAAACAAAAAAAAAAACAAGCATTGCATTGTTTCCTCATTTTTCCAGGCACTTGGAGGAATGTTGTTGTTGTTGTTTTTTAAAGAGAAACGCAAAATGACTATAGGGGGAAAAAATCAAGTAAATGGAGAAATGATGAAATGGTGTACTACCTGGACTTGTGGAAGGGGGAAGAACCCAGGGAAATGGAAGTGGTTGAAGGAAATTATTATTTTTTTCCCAGGACATAGGAACATTACGTGCACTGCATTGAGTTGTAAGAAACTCAGACCATATATAATGGTGTTTTGTAAGACACTGCAAATTTGTCTGTTGTCCCACACCTTGGGGTAGGGTGGCTGTAATATGTTGTGACTTTTCTGCGGCTTTTCTTTGTTTCTGAACACATATAACCTGACTCTCTACTGTTCTGGCTTTGTAAATGTAATTTTCTCAGAGTCACTTGGAATTAAGCATTCTTTAAATCTATGAACGGAATGAAAGACATGCTAAGCCATTCACACTGTGCTTGGTGGCAAGTCTTATATTTCATGACATTTATTGCTTGAATGAGACATAAGAGAAATAACATGTTATAGAGTGTTCTTTCGTTGCTATCACACTGCTCATTTCTTCCGAATCTGATTGCAGTGGACATTCTTGTCAAGATGTCACGTAGAGGTTTTCCGTATCCAGGTAGCATTTTCATATTTGTAATGGATATGATAAATATGTTCTTGGGATTGCAGATGGAGGATTATAAACCACTTCTGAAAACGTTGCAGGGACTTGTCTAAGCCATTGCCAGGAAACTTGACTCTGAGGCACAGAAAAAGAAAGAAACAAAGAAAGAAAATAATAACAAAAAAGAATTAAATCATAAAACTATGCCAACAGTTCTTTAGAAAATTAAAACTCTTGCCAATCAGGCGAGGCCTAATGAGCCTCCTGTATCACGGGAGGGGGAATTTTTGCCCTCCCCGGGCTCCAAAGGCTTTCCTTGAGCCTCCGATAGGGCACAAACAGCCTCCCCAGGCTCCAGAGGTCCTGGACTTCCTGTAGGCCTGTTTTTTGCCTCCCCGAGGCTCCTCGTACACCTTGTACTTACCTGCATCCAAACGGGCTGTGTGGGGACTCCTGGGAGGGGCGGGGTGGACGGGACCAGCCAGGAGTGGGATTTGGGGGAGTTCTCTGAACTGCACAGAATCTTAGCTAGAGGTTCTCCCGAACTGCTGGGAATCCTCAGCAGCCCACCCCTGGATAAATGGTGGTAGGAACTGGGTACGCCTAACCTAATGAAGAGAAGGACTAGGGATGACATGATAGCAGTCTTCCAATATTTGAAGGGCTATCACAGAGAGGAAGGTGTCAGTCAGCCTATTCTTCAAAGAATTGAGGGCAGAAGATCATTAAAGAAAGATCCAACCTAGAACTAAGGAGAAATTTCCTGATGGTGAGAACAATGAATCAGTGGACAGGCTTGTATCCAGAAGTTGTGGGTACTCCATAACTGTAGTTTTTAAAAAGAGACTGGACAGCCATTTGTCCTGAATGGTATAGGACTCCTGCCTGAGCAGGAAGTTGGATTAGAAGATCTCCAGGGTCCTCTCTAACTCTGTTGTTCTGCATTGTGTATTCTGTATGTTTGTGGTTATGGGAACAATTTTTTTTTTTTTTTTGAGATGGAGATAGGTTAATGCCTTTTCATTTTGTATTCACTAGACAAGATTTTGATTCAACCCTTACACTTGGCAGCTTCTAGTGTTCGGCTTATTAACTTTTATAGATGTCATCCACTTTTATGTTAATCCTTCCACATTGTGTATGGTGAAAAGCCAGGCTTTTGTTAATCAGACTGGTAGACATGAGAAATGTATTGCTTGCTTTCAAAACAGCTAACAAGCCTTCTTTTTTGTTCAACAGCGCTGACTTTTCTTCTATAAGTAAAAATAAAATTACAAATAATTACAACCTGCATAACTTAAATTTTTTATACTTCATTAAATGATCAAAACTCCCTTTCCTTCATTTCTGAGACCACTTAACATGCTTTAGGTTCAAGAATACCTAGTTTCTCAAAATCAAAAAATCCCATTCCTATTTGCTTAGAATGAAATTTGAAACACATTTATGCTAAAGCCTGGTGGAATGCTGAAGGAATTTCTTTATATATAAGTCAAAAATATTAGGGCCTCGTCCCATTTTTGTAAGGGACGCAGTGGCTCAGTGGCTAAGACAATAAGCTTCTCGATCAGAAAGGTTGGCAGTTTGGCAGTTTGCATCCCTAGTGCCACACGATCACGGAGACATCTTTGGACAGCGCTGGCTCTTCGGCTTTGAAATGGAGATGAACACTGCCCCCTAGAGTCAGGAACGACTAGCACATATGTGCAAGGGGAACCTTTACTTTCACCTTTATCCCATTTTTAATTATTAACATATTGATTTTAGAAGAAATCAGAAGGTTTTTTTAAAAAATATAAAAGTTTTAAAAGTCATACGTTTTGAAAGACATCTAAATATTATTGTTTTGAGCAGAGAATTGACTAGATGCTGTGTAGGCATTATTTCAGTTCACAGATTTTATAGTGTGTGTGCACATTCATTTATTCTCAACAGGATTTCGAAATGCAGTTCCATTCTTATCAACCAAGCAAATCAAGTGTCAAATGTCATACCAGCTCCAGTCAGATCCCTTAAGAAAGAAAGACCCTCGACTCCATTTGCCTGAAGTGATAGGTTATTTTACTAAAGGTTGCTGGTTATAGTAAATTCAGCTAGAAGTAAGGTTCCCGCATGAAAGGTTACAATTTTTCCCCTCATCCCAGCCCTGCCGCCTTGACTAGTTCATCTTCAGCCAATAGAGAGGCTGTATACGTGTTGTGAGAATCGCTGAGATGTTTGGGGCAATCCACATTCCATTCTCAGAGTTTGTAGCCTTGAAGGATGACACAAAGTTCTTCTGTGCCTCTCTGTTTTTTGTCAAACTGTCATTCCCCGTTCCCTATTTCCCATCACATCCCCATACAAGTTTATTGCCCATTTCACCCTTTTGCCCCCTCCCCACTAACTTTTGATGACAGAAGCTGAAGATGACAGAACTGACACCCAATTAGAATACAGCCAAAATAACTTTGATATCTCTCCATTTTTGCTTGAAATCTCACGAAGGAAACTGAATATGCAAAATTTTGCAAAATAAATAAAAGCATTTAATTTGGGAGTTCCACAGATGATGCCCAAGGTGTTTTAGGTGCCCAGGAGTGTTGTAAACAGTGCTTTACAGTATAAATGTTGTATCTGTTTACATATATTATAAATAAACATCAAATATTATCAGTATCAATTGTGTTTATTCAGTCATTAGTCAGCAAAAGTTATAAAATATATCCATGACAGTGAAATAAAATGGGTAAGATAAAATAACAACATAATTAAGTGCCTCTTTAATAAAAGACTAATAGAAGCCATGATAATGATATTTTTTAATAAGAAGTGCAAGTGTAACTCTAAAATATTATAATCTGTGCAAAAACCCACACTACATGAAACAAAATAACCACTGCAGTTGCAGAATCTGTACATTAGATGTGAAGCATTGAATAAAACAGAAGATATTCCTACAATCAGCTACGCCTTATAAATGCACAAAAATCCATTGCAAAATGAAAACAAAACATAACAACTTGCCTTGCAATACTTTTCATCAAAAGAAACACAATTATTTTATAAGCCAAATTAGACATCAAGTTTTTAACAATGTCAACAATTAATTAAAAAGTGGTAAAGAAAAGAGGGAAGAAAAATAGAAAATGGGCATTGTTAGCAAAAATTAAAGGAAAGCATGATGAAAAGTGGAAAATAAATGCTTAGCTATCTTGCTGCTTCTCCCAATAGCCTGTTTTGTGTCTGTCGCATATGTTTCAATAAAATGATTTCTCTTTTATACACATGCACAATGGCAAGAAAGTGCATTTTTCCCAATGTACAGAATTGTTATCTTTTGCTCATATAAATAACATAATTTTTCTTAGCAAATTAGTTGATGCCTCATTATATATGGCAGAGCAAGCTGCTTGATTACTTGAAGTAATGAGCCCAGAGTATTAATTACTATAGGTAAACTCCTGTTAGAGAAGGGAAGTGGCAAATGGAGCCTCCTGATTCTATATGTCTCTACTGTGCAATCTCAAGTGGGATTCAGACATCCTGACAAGTGGAAACAAATAAACACAATGATAGATGTGTAAAATGATGTTTTGTTCCATAAAGAATATATACTGCATATATACATGCAGAATTCAGTGCTAGGAGTAGCTAAGATTGTGTGTGGAACTTTCAAACTCCCAGGTCTCTGGTAGAGGCCCTGTGATTGAGGAAGACTCATGGTGGCTAAGCAGTTAAGATGATGGGCTTTTTGGGTGGAAAGCTGGCAGCCCAGGTTCGAGACCCAAGCTCCACCTAACAGGCTGAGCTCCTGTGTTTGCCCCAGTGCCTGCCAGTCTAGCATTTTGAAAGCATACAAATGCAAGTTGATAAATAGGTACCACTTTGGTGGGAAGATAACAGTGTTCTGTGACATCATGCTGGCCACATGACCATGGAAAAGTCATCAGACCAGGAGTGAAATTCAGCAGGTTCTGACAGGTTCTTGAGAACTGGTAGTGGAAATTTTGAGTAGTTCGGAGAACCGACAAATACCACCTCTGGCTGGTGTCCAGAGTGGGGTGGGAATGGAGACTTTGCAATATCCTTCCCCCAGGAGTGGGGAGAGAATGGGGATTTTTGTAGTACCCTTTCCCTGCCACGCCCACCGAACTGATGGTAAAAAATGTTGAATTTCACCACTGCAGGGGTGGGTTTCAACCGGTTCGTGGCGGTCCCCGCGAACCGGTTGGTCGGCGAACCCGGAAGTAAGTAACTTCCGGGAACGGCGAAGGGCGCACCCGCCCGCCCGTGTTCCTTACCCGGTTTTGACGAGTTCTGCACTTCCACGCATGCGCAGGACGCATACAGCGCCTGCGCGATCCTCCAGGAGCAGCTGGAGCATCACACAGATGCTAGTATGCATGCGTACGCTGCCGGTTAGAACGGAGCCAGAAACCCATCCCTGCACCACTGCATCAGATAGCACCAGCTCAATGGCCTTGAAATGAAGGTGAACATTGGACCCAACAATTGGCAATGACTAGCAGAATAAAATCTGCAGGGACGCATTTATTTTTTTAAATATTACCAGTAGGTAGGGCTGCCTATGGGGATTCTCAGTCATCTAGTTCATGGTTGTCCCAAAGGTGCTTTTTTCAAGAGGCAGCTGGTCTTTCTGGTTTTTCTTTGAAGATGTTTCACTTATCATCCAAGAACCTTCTTCAGCTCTGACTAAATGGTGGGAAATGTAAGGATTTATACTCCTTGCAAACAGATGGTCATTTGCATTCTTTTTAGAGAATCATCGAGGCCACTTGGAAGTTTATCTGTGTCATCAGGATCACTTGAGTAGAGCAAATGTGTGTGGAGTCTTCTTGGAACTGTTGAAAGGACTGTGGAGATAGGAGATTGAAGATAGATGATGTCGTATCCCTCCCCCTCTTTTGGAAGAAGGCTGTTCAATTTTGACACAGATAGAGGGGTCAATCTTTGACCCTTCTTTCAAACCAGTGATCCTCTATCTCCAAAATGTGGGCTTTACTGTCTTCAAAAGAGAGGCCTTTGTCTTTTAACTGCAGATGGACTGCTGAATCTAGTGCTGATCCTCCCATTCCCCACCATCCAGTCAGATGTTGAAGAAGCTTTTTGGATGATGGGTGAAGTGTCTTCAAAAGAAAAAGCAAGTAAGTCCAGTTGCCTCCTGAAAAAGCACGTTTTGGACAATAGATGGGGGCGTATTTAGGAGTGTGAGTGTAGTGAGTATGATTTTGAAGTGAGAAGGATGGAATTCTTCTTCAATCGTTTCCTTGTTGGAAGCTGGAAAAATAGATCCTCCAGTTTAGTATACTTAATTCTCTTGTCTGTCTATACTTTATCTAATAAATGCTGTGGAATCTTGTCCCATTGAGACTTGTTCTTGATTGGAGTTGAAAGTACAGGATCTGGGAAGAGGGATTATTCTGACATATTCTGTATTTTGCTTTTCAGTTCATTAATAAAATATGCTCCAGATTTTGCTCAGTACGTCAGTGGAAATGTCAGTATTTATGTTTCCTTACATGTGTTTTACATAAATTTAAGCATCTTATATTTAATTTACAGAGTGGAAGCTGGCAGGGTTGCAAGCAATGAAAAGTCTACACAAATACCATATCTAAATATAAATAAGTAACGAAATAGACATTTCCACCAACCAGATCTCATAATAATCACAGAAGGTGCTCTTGATCCAGCAGATATGATATATAGTTATGGTCAGTCTTTTTCAAAAACCTACAGTTTTTTTAACCTACTAGGGATATGCTCCATCTCTACCATATTCTACCTCTAGAACAGAGGTCTCCAGCTCTAAGACTTGTGGACTTCAACTCCCAGATAACAGTACATTGTTATCCCACCTGGGATTTGCCCAAGGTGTTCCAGTACTGGTGGGATACAACCGGTACACCCCAGTACGGGTGTACCAGGGCCTGCTGGGAGCACCAGGTACTGTTCCGATACGGTGCTCCGGAGGGCCCGCCTGCACTCCTTACTGGTATTTGAGCCGATCGGGGCTTTCAAACATGTGCACGGAACATATGATGCCTATGCGACACTCCGCTGAGCAACTGGAGCATCGCCGAGCCATCGCGGAGCATCGCAGGTGGTAAGTACACATGTGCGCGCTCTGCGCATGCTGTGCATGTACATATGGTGGACACACGGCCCCGTTGCACCATCCCGGTTGCAACAGGATCTGGAACCCATCACTGTGTTACAGCACTGACCAGAGCACCCTTTGAGCCCTTAAGGGAGTTAGTCTTCACCTCCTCTCATGTAAGGTGTTATTCCTAGTGGCTATCACGTCTCCCAGATGGATATCAGAGTTGGGAGCATTTTCGATGAGAAAGGATCTCTGTGTGTTTCATGTGAACAGGGTTGCCCTGCGGGTGGACCCTGCATTTATGCCTAAGGTTAACTCCTTGTTTTACCCAGCATAAGAGTTAATACTGCCGGACTTCTGTCCTAGGCTTCAGCATGCTTTATAAAGGCAATGGCATACATTAGATTACGGAGGGCTCTCCGCATTTATATTTCTAGGACCTCTTCATTCAGGAAGACAGAGGCCCTGTTCATATCGTTTCAACCATAACTCTGGGCCACAGTGGGTCGTTGGCTAAGGGCTAGTATAGCCAGAGCATATGAGAGCCAGGCCCCGGGGGATCACAGGAACTCTGAGAGTTGAAGTCCACAAGCCTTAAAGTTGACAAGGTTGGAGACCTCTACCCTAGAAAGAACCCTGCTTCTCATATATAGGAGAATAATTTCTGTCTTGGCCTCAAGAGATGCAAGCTGATAGAACTTGTGTGGATTTTATTCTGTTTCAGTCAAATATTTACTTTTGTCTAACAGGTTGCTCTTGGTTTCACGCAATGGTTCTCTTTCCTAATCCATCCATTATGGGGGTTCTTCAGGGTTCACTGATCAATTGTGATTTTCTACCTTTGAACTTCTGCTGGACTTCATGATTTCATCTGAACAGTCATGACTGATTGCTTTTAGAGTCTATCACTGGTGGGATTTCTTTCTTTCTCTTTCTTTCTTTCTTTCTTTCTTTCTTTCTTTCTTTCTTTCTTTCTTTCTTTCTTTCTTTCTTTCTTTCTTTCTTTCTTTCTTTCTAGAAAAGCTGTTAAAATCCATAATGTCCATATAATGAATGTTTGCAGGATGAATTGAGTTCTCAATACTGAGGGCATCAAACCAGTGGTTGATGATTCAGGTGTATCATACTTGGATTACTGTTTTATGCAGTGTCTGAATTACCAAAGATTTTATCTGTGGAGATTTTCATTCATTTAGGTCAGAGTTGTCTCAAGGGTGCTTTTTTTCCTCCAAACTGGACTTGTTGTGGCCCACCAATAGCCAGGAGAGCTGACAGCAGAGGTGGACAGTGAGGAGGTTGGAGAGGAACATGGGCCAATCCTGGGGGCTGAGGAAAGTGCAGACGAGGGCTCTGTGTCAGAGGCAGAGAGGGAGTTACACAGCAGTGAGGCAGAAGAACAGCTGTTCCCAGTGTGCGCATGCGCAGAGCTGCCAGAAGACAAGAACAACTAGGAAAACAGGATCGACTTAGCAGTAAAGCCACACCTCGGAGGTAATAGGCCCCTCCCAGAGGAAACAAAAGAAGAGCGAATGGGGAGTGGGCTTTTGCAGGAAACAATTTGTTCCTTCAGTCGTTTCAAGAGTGGAAAGTTCTGTTTGTGACTATAAGAGATTCTGTGCCAAGTTTTGCCTCGCCCTGCGTTTGGAACTAGTTATCTGGCAGCTCTCCAAATGAGATAAGGTTTGTGTGGATAACTATTCCCCTGAAAGACTGTTTGCTAAGCTTTGCAGACTGTGAATGAAAGGAATTCACAGTCATGTAAATAAAAGGGGCTTTGCCGGGACCAAGACTCTGCTTCTCGCTTTTTAAGGAAGCCTGGGTTAGAACAAGACTGTTGTTTCGTTGAGGAAGAAGAACAAAACTTTTTTCTTCATCATTTTTTATGATGGGGGTTGGGGGGATAGAAAGATAGGTCCTGGGAGGATCCAGCGCTTATCCTTCGATCCCCTCCACCGTCAGATGAGAAGCGAAATGTTTTCTTCATCTTCCTCAATGAAAAAGCAGTCCAGTTGCCTTTTGAAGAAAAAAAGCACCCTTGAGACTACCAAATATTTTCCTCTACTCATTGATTCCCATCTGGGACACTGCTTTTGCTACTATTTGGCAGCTTTCTTATATCACCCCTTCTTTTTTTATATTGCCAATCGTTAAGATGGTTGAAGGGTCACAGTGGATCAGTGGCTAAGACACTAAGCTTGTCAATCAGAAAGGTCAGCAGTTCAGCAGTTCGAATCCCTAGTGCCGCATAATGGAGTGAGCTCCCGTTACTTGTCCCAGCTTCTGCCAACCTAGCAGTTCGAAAGCATGTAAAAATGCAAGTAGAAAAATAGGGACCATCTTGATTGGAAAGTAACAGTGTTTTGGGCGCCTTCTGTATTTAGTCATGCTGGCCACATGACCACGGAGATGTCTTTGGATAGCGCTGGCTCTTCGGCTTTGAAATGGAGATGAGCACCGCCCCCTAGAGTCGGAAATGACTAGGGCATATGTGTGAACCTTTACCTTAAGGTGGTTCAGCATTTGGGAAAGCTGCTAATATATAGCGTAGCATAGCGTAGCGTAGCATAACAATATGGAATCTATCAATACATCATGCTCTGTTTTTGAGCATTTCAGATTTTTGAAAGACTGAACAACAAAATAAATTTTGTGCTAGGAATCAGATCATTTAAAATTAAAAAATATTCCTAAAAAGTTTTCTTGCACCCCTTGGAAGTTGTTAAGCTCTATCTGCATACATTCACACAAATGTGTAGGTGTGGGTTATCCCTTGAATATATTATTCAAAGGTATTATTACTCTATTCAAATATATTATTACTCTAGAAGCTTCTGTAATAATTTCTCTTTTCATTCTATGTGATTTTACATTTAATTGTAGGAGTGATAAATTAATTTTCCTACTAGTGCTACACCTGCTATTACTGCTACTAGTTCATTTTCTCCCATCTACTTCCATAACTATCCTGTGAAATATTCAAAGGGAAGTGAATGCATTTTACTCAAGGTCACTCAGAAAACATCTTGTGCAGATAGATTTTGAAATGGGCATCTTTTTTTCACCCAAGTTATGAAAATATTAGATTCTAACATCTTGTTTGAGTGGATTTTGAAATAGGCATTTTTCCCCCACCCAGTTTATAAAAAAATAGGACGTGTTATAGTAGCTATCTTAATTCATTTCTGAATGGATCGATACTCCATTTCTAACATTTGTATTTAGCTTAGATCAACAGATAGATGTGTCATTTCAGAATGTGGAAGGAGAATGAAATTTTAGAAAGCCATTCCACCGTATGTAAAAATAACTGTACTAATATAAAAATAACATTGCAACTTTTCCCCTTATTGTACTGTTGTAATTTTTCTTCTTGTGTTTTAAAGGAGACTATTTTTGCAGAAACAGATATCTCACAAGCATTCTAAAATGGATTAATCTATCTAGCATGCCAGAAATGTAATTAATATATTTAGTTGGTTATTGATGCTTTTATGCCATTGCAGCCATTCTAGCTCAAGGCTGATCACACACAAAAGCACAATAAAAGTGTTCACATGCATCATTCACAAAATAGATACAATAATCCCACAGTAATGATATAATAATCTCCTGTAAAGCACATTAGTAATACCATAGCTAATATTAATCCTAATACCTTCAATCATTCCATATCATACCTATATTGGTCACCAAATGGTCTTTGAAATACTCAAATTTTCCAACTAGTAAGAGTGATGGAACAGGTACCCTACCTCCATATCTTGCAGGAGGTAGAAATAATTAATAAGCAATTTCTGTACTGTTTGAGTGGGCAGGCACAATCTTGAATTGCACCGCAAAATTATGGGCATTATGTAGGAATATCATTCTATTCTTGTTCGTGACCCGTCAAAACCACGGAGGACAAAATCGCGCTTGACGAAAGCGCACATTTGATGTCATCACAGCGCGACGAAAAAAAATAAAAATTGAAATAAAATTAAAATTAAAGCAAGCTGATTCACATAAAGGTAAGGGTTAGGTTTAGGGTTAGGGTTAGGTTAAGGGTTAGGGTTAGGTTTAGAGCGTTAGGGTTACGTTTAGCGTTAGGTTAAGGGTTAGTGTTAGGTTTAGCGTTAGGTTAATAGTTACGTTTAGGGTTAGATTTAGGGTTAGGTTAAGGGTTAGGTTTAGGGTTAGGTTTAGGGTTAGGTTTGGGCGGGTTAGGGTAAGGTTTTCGCTTTATTTTCACATTTTTCGATCACAGCGCGATGTTTTCGTCGCGCTGTGATGACGTCAAATGCGCGCTTTCATCAAGCGCGATTTTGTCCTCCGCGGTTTTGTGGTGGAACCATTCTTGTTAGCATGGGAGTGTTGTGTTTGCACTAGTTGCTACTTCCAGGAGTGGTCCAGAAGCTTTTACATTCTGTCCCCAAAGGAACTAGGAGTATAAGAGTCCCTCCAGATATGTTAATTTTCTTGATCCCAAATATTAAGATGCATTTATACATTTTAATATTTGTTTTTAATGAATGCCTTGTTTAGTTGTATCGAACTTTTCCAATATAATCACTTCTTTTTATTCCCTAAATTAAGGGAAGTTAGAAGTTAGTTAAAAACTAAGTTAGTTTTTATATCAGTACTAGCCGATAACTCGGTGTTGCCCGGGTATTTATTCATAGGGGGAAAATGTCCAGACCAAATGTAATTTCTAATTTTGGATTTTCCCCCTTACCAGAGGGAGGCCCTTTGTGGAGTATGTTCAAGCCGTTACCATGGCAACTCCACTGAGCTGCACAGTAGAAGCCATTTTAAGGCACAACAAGCTATATCCATAGGTGGGTTGCTAATTTCTGGACTACCGATTCAGGTGTGCTCCCACGCACACTCACATGTGCCACTTCTGCGCATAAACAGAAGCATCCAGGCGGTTAGGCAGAGCCTCCCACCGCCGCTACTACCGGTTCACCCGATCCGGGCCGAACCAGCAGGAACTCACCTCTGTCTGTATCTTAACGCATATCCCAATGGGTTTTAGGAGTGTCTCATCCCCACAATAATTTTCTCCAGAGGGCAAGTTATCTGTGTACCAAGTTTGGTTGAAATTGTTTGAGTCGTTCCAGAGATGCTGGAACACACACACACACACACACACACACACACACACACACACACACACACACATACGTATAGATAGATAGATAGATAGATAGATAGATAGATAGATAGATAGATAGATAGATGATAGATTTAAAAAATTGAGATGTACTAGCTGTGATAATAAGAAATAAATTGATATGCCATTCACTCCAATGCTCAAAATATAGTGGAATTTTTAAGACACAAGTTACCAGTTTATTAAAAGTGCTTTACTGTATAATCTGTCATGCATGTATGCAGGAAGTTTTGAGATGGAGTTATTCAAGAGGTCATCCTATTTTTGGTAGGGCAGGTGTTCTATCTAGTTTGAAAGCTGATGAGAAAGAATGAGGAGATGCTGGAAGCTTTGAAAAGTTTGTTCTAGGTCACTTGGTTGTGGATAAAAATGGCAGAATGTGAGAGACCGAAATTGAAAGAATGTCCCTGAAACTTAATATCTGATAGGATCAATCTCATCACAGCTACAGTGCAAGATATACCAAAGGAGTTGCTGACAAAGAAACTGGTAGTTGTGAAGATCATTGGCTGATTAAAAGAGCAAGTTATACTGGGTTAAAGTTGGTGAACAATTCTAAATGTCTAAAAACAACAATTGAATGAAGAGAAGCAGTAGGCATGAGTTTAAATGGACTCCAGAGAGGACAGGAAGGCTTGGAGGAATGTTGTCCATGGGGTCAGACATGACTTCGCAACTAACAACATCTTTATAAAATTGTACCCAAAATGACCCAATTTGCACCTCCTGCTCTGTCCAGACCAATCATGGATTTTCAGCACCTAACAACACAATTCTACTGCAACGTGCTCTACATGGGGCAGCCCTTGAAGAGCATTCGGAGACTTCAGCTTGTCCAGAATGCAGCCGCGCGAGCAATCGTGGGTGTACCTCGGTTCACCCACGTAATACCTATCCTCCGCGAGCTGCACTGGCTTCCTATTGGTCTTCTGATATGCTTCAAGGCGCTAGTCGTCACTTATAAAGCCCTTCATGGTATTGGACCTGGGTACTTGAGAGACCGCCTGCTGCCAATTGCCTCCAATAGACCGATCAGATCCCACAGATTAGGCCTCCTCCGAATTCCATCCGCCGGCCAATGCTGACTGGCGACTACCCGGAGGAGAGCCTTCTCTGTGGCTGCTCCGACCCTCTGGAACAAGCTCCCCGTGGAGATTCGAACCCTCACCACCCTCCAGGCCTTCCGCAAAGCCCTTAAAACCTGGCTGTTCCGACAGGCCTGGGGCTAAAGAGCTTTGCCCCCCTCCTCGAATGGTAAGGTTGTTGTGTGTTTTTAAATTGTATATTGTTATGTTTCGTCTTTTTATCCCCTGTCTGTACCCCCTTCCCTGACCGAATTGTGAGCTGCCCTGAGTCCCCTTCGGGGAAAAGGGCAGCATATAAATGAAATAAATCCTAATCCTAATTCTCAGCAGTTTAAATGAATCCAAATGTGCTTTTAAGCAAGTATTCTGGAAGAGAATATGAATATTGATCTATGTTTCATTTTTTTAAAAATCAGGTGAATGGAAAACATTCCATTATAAAAATGTATTATTTTTATTGTATTAATGCAAAAGTCAGCTGATTCTAACTGTCCAAAGAAATCGTTAAGAAATGGGATGAGAATACAACACAACTAATCTCTCGTGTTCTGCAGTAGTAAGAATCAGTAAGGGAAGTATGTTTCTAAACTATAAAATATGTTTATTAGTTAAAGTCTTCTCCATGGTTGCCTGCTATTTAGGTAGCAGCGAAAACTGTCAGCAAATACCAAGGAGGCAGCCTAATGGAAAACAGAGTACAGAACTTCTGAAATGTGAATGCATAGGGTAAGTGGTGGCATGGGAATATGGGGCTACTGTACCCCAGGGAATATGAAGCATCTGTTTTCCCCTGGATTAAAAAAAGCAACAACAAATTGGGTGCAAGCAGTGTGGTCTTAAGGAAATTGTAAATGCAGAATAAATTGTACATTTTGTGTCCTGTTCTTTTCTCATCAAGGGCCGTTGATTAACCCAGCAATTCTAAAGGCTTTCTACTAGGCAAGGGTCAGCAAACTGGTGTCCTGGGTTGGTCCATTTTTCTCCCCTAACTGTAAAATATCTCCCAAGAGTCTTGGGTATAAGCTGATCTTCAATCCCCTGTCTAACTCACTGCTGCAATATTAACCTACGAGTGGACATAAATCATTCTAAAAACTGAAAAGTAAGAAGATATTCAGCAACCTTAAGTATTTATGAGTTTCAGCAAAATAAGCTATTTTGATGGGTTTTGTGCATCACTAACCAGGTATGCTAATTCCCTGTAAAAACTTGGAGCATCCAGCTAAATGTTATTTGCAGTATATCTGTCCGTCTGTCTGCCTGCCTGTCTGTGGTTCTAGGATTATAAGATCTCTAGTTCTGGATGACAGCCCCAAACAGAACCTGCATGCCAGCTACTGATACAAGGGGAGGGAGTTGCCCTACATACCCCACACTGGCTTACTTCAGGGCCCCCAAAGGCAGGCCATCCACACCCTGTAACTGCCTTGTGGCTGTGGCCATGGCACGCCCCATGGCCTTCTGTTCTGTTGTGGCTGTGAGGAAGCAGAAGACGTGGGCTAGCGGCCGGGGGGGGGGTCCTGCTGGATGGGGCTGCTGGAACTGCTGCTGTGAGGTAAGACAGAGGTGTAGGCAGCCAGGCTGCAGGGGCCCTGAGGTAAGCCGGTACGGGGGCATGTGGGGAAGCGCAGTCCCCCTGCCTCACAGAAGCAGCACTAGTATGTTATTGTCAGGCCTGCAATTATATTAATTTTAGAATTTTGGCTCGCCACACTTTCTCTTATTTCATTATGCTTTTTCATTAGTGTAGTAGTTGGGAAGGGGGAATAGAAAGGAGTAGGATTGTGGAATGTATTATTGTCATTCTTTTCTAGAAGACCAAGGTCATCTTTTGTCTCCGCACTTTTACACCTGACCAGAAACAGTTGGGTGGAGATGACAGTGTAGAAGAAGAAGATTGGATCATGTGATGGATTTGTGGGTGTGGGGACAAGATCATGAACTTTTAACTGGGTGGAATCTCAGGAAGCTCTTTAGAATTGGCATTACACAGATGTGCTAAGATGTCTGATTTATTAAATTGGAACTTTAAGGATCGTTTTACCTTGGACTCTGATTTAATTCTACATGATACTTGGAACTCTGACAGTTACACTACTTCCTGCTCCACTACGAGCAACCAGAAGTGGATCTCCCATACATGGGAAAAAATAAGACATCTCCTAAGAATAAGCCCTAGTGCTTATTTTGAAGCCCAAAGGAAAATAAGACTGGGTTATAAGACAGGATCAGGGGTGAAATTCAGCAGGTTCTGACAGGTTCTGGAGAACCGGTTGTGGAAATTTTGAGTAGTTTGGAGAACCAACAAATACCACCTCTTGTTATCCCCAGAGTAGGGCGGGAATGGAGATTTTGCAATATCCTTCCCCCAGAAGTGGGATGGGAATGGGGATTTTGGAGAATCCTTCCCCTGCCACGCCCATCAAGCCACGCCCACAGAACTGGTAGTAAAAAAAAATCACCACTGGACTGGACTGTACAACAGTCAATAATTCTTTACAAAAAATCAACTTATATAGTACGATTTGGCTGAAAGGAAACATGGTATTAGCCAAATCGTACTATATAACTTGATTTTTTTGTAAAGGATTATTAAATGTTGTGTAGTCTAATGTATCTTTCCCGAGATACTTTTTCTATTTTCTGATTTTATTTGCTGGTCTTTTCTTTCCGATCGAAGAAAACAAAATCAGACCAATGCAGACATAGCAAAAAAAAAGCATAGATTTTATTTCATTTTATATTCATGGACTTGGATCAATTTGCCTGTAACACCATTCACCTGAATTGATGAAAAGCCATTAGCAGTTGCTTAGTAAGAATTGTTGAGCTTCTTCCCTATTTCCCTAAAATCATCACAACATAAAAATGAACTTTAGTTAGTGGAAGAAACTTACTGAAAACTTTTGGTCAGCATCATTTAAAAGCATCTTGGTGGAAACTCTTCTTTACTGTACCATTAAACAAGATTTTTTTTTTAAAAAAAAGGAAAGTTAAAATATGGGGAAGAATATTAAAGCAGGGAATCGGAGGTCATTATAGTAAGGCTCCATTTTCAAGAGACATGTTCTGACTTGTTAAACTTGAGAAGTTTAAACCAGGTTGATCCTCTGTTTAATCCATAGATTATCCATAGTCCATAGCTTTTATTCTCCTCTCTCCTCAAAAATTAACATTTCCCCCCCATTAGCTTGATTCATATGTAACACAGAGCCATAATCTCCTGCATGGTGATATTTACCCCTTACACATTTCTTCATGCAGGCTTAATTATATTCCCTAGCATTCACTTTCGGCAAAGTCGGTGACTTTATACATAAGCATGTTTCTTTGTAAGTATGAATGTTACTAATGAGATGCTCATCATCACCTTCAAGAACTGCTGTTTTACTAGATAAAAGTGGATCCACGCTCCAATGCTTGTTATCAGCATTGGTGGTAATTCACAGCCCTTTACACTCTCCAGTATACACAGCTCAGCTCCCTTAGAATCTTTATTTCAGACAAGCACAAAGATAGATTTCCCCTTGAAATGCAAAGAAGTCATATGTCAGGCCTGCAGCCATCTTTTCTTTTAGATCTTTGGCCTGCCACACTTTCTGTTATTCTGCTATGCATTTTCTATTATGGGAAATGGGAGAGGGGATTGTAAGGAGTCACATACTATGTAGCCACAACAAAATTCTTCCTAGAAAGCCAAGGTCATCCTTTGTCTCTGCACCTCTGCCCCTGACGGGAACTGGATTGGTGGAACTGCCAGCATGGCAGTGGGAGATTGGACCATGTGATGGACTTGTGGGTGTGGGGGCAAAATCTTGAACTTTCAACTAGGGGGGCAAAACCGGGAAGCTTTCAGATTCAGGTTTTCCCCAGATGTGCCAACATGGCTCTCCTAATAAATCAAAACTTTGAGCAATACTTTGCTTTGGACTCTGATTTACTTTTGGGTACTATTTGGAACCCTGACATTAACCCAAATCTGTCTGTTTGTCTGTCTGTCTGTCTGTCTGTCTGTCTGTCTGTCTGTCTGTCTCAAAGCTTAAATTCTAGGCTTCTTCCTCTTTTGAATCAACAGATTCTTGGCTGTTCTCTTGACTTTGTGAAGCATCTGAAATAGCAATAGTGATAGCACTTAGACTTACATACCGCTTTACAGTGCTTTACAGCCCTCTCTAAGCGGTTTATAGAGTCAGCACATTGCCCCCAACAATTTGGGTGTCAACCCTGAAGCCATTTTGGAGAATTTTCATGGCTGCCACAGTAGGACTGGCTAGAGCTATGGGAACAGGAGGAGAGAGATAGCAATAGCAATAGCAGTAGACTTATATACCGCTTCATAGGCCTTTCAGGCCTCTCTAAGCGGTTTACAGAGAGTCAGCATATTGCCCCCAACAATCTGGGTCCTCATTTTACCCACCTCGGAAGGATGGAAGGCTGAGTCAACCCTGAGCCGGTGAGATTTGAACCGCTGACCTGCTGATCTAGCAGTAGCCTGCAGTGCTGCATTTAACCACTGCGCCACCTTGAGATAGAGATAGATGGGGTCTTGTAGCTAAAATACAATTCTTTCTCCTGGGAAACAAGGACATTGTCACCAGGTGTTGGAGAGGCACGGACTGAAGCCAACTGGAGTTTGGATGGTGACTGGATTGGACCATGTGACGGATATGTGGGCTGTGGGAAAGAACTCTGACTTTTAATTTGAGTGGGGGAAACCGTGGGACTTTCAGAGTCAAGTTTTCACCAGGTGTGCCAATATGACATGCCTAATAAATTTGGGCTTTGAGGAGCACCTTGGCCTTGGAGTCTTGTCTGCATTGGGTCTGTTACTTGGAACCCAGAGACTGGGTCCTCGTTTTACTGACTTCAGAAGGATGGAAGGCTGAGTCAACCTTGACCCGGTGAGACTCAGATTGCCGAACTGCTGGCAGTCAGCAGTCAGCAGAATTAGCCTGCAGTACTACATTCTAACCACTTAAAAGCAATGCTTCTCTCTATCCTGAGAATTGTTGAGCCATGCCCATCCCTTGTACCAGGGGTGAAATTCAGCAGGTTCTGACAGGTTCTGGAGAACCGGTAGCAGAAATTTTGAGTGGTTCGGAGAACTGGCCCTAGAGTTGGGTGGGAATGGGGATTTTGCAGTATCCTTCCCCTAGGAGTGGGGAGGAAATGGAGATTTTGCAGTATCCTTCCCCTGGAGTGGGGTGGAAATGGAGATTTTGCAGTATCCTTCCCCTGCCATGCCCCACAAGCCATGCCCACAAAACCGGTAGTAAAAAAAATGAATTTCACCACTGCCTTATACCTCCATTTCCTCTTCACAAGGGCCATTAAAATCTACTAATCAATAAGGAAGAGAGTAAGCACATCAATAAATTAAAATGCTCAATGATGCAACTAGGCAATATTACACCCTCACTTGAAGCCAGATAACTTTCCCACTGAAGGAATAAAATTCAAAATGCAAAAAATCCAATTTTTCTTTAAAGAAAAAAAGTTTACCATGGCTATGGATATTTTTAATTATCCAGGTTATGCTTATTCCAAATTACGTTTTATTCCCCAAAAGGCAACTGGGCATTCTTGGTTTTGTTTTTTCCTTTGAAAACATTTTGCTTCTTATCCAAGAGGTTTCTTCAGTTCTGTCTTAAGAATAGATTAGCCATCAGTGATAATGAGTGACTTTTCTTTAAAAAAAATTGATTGTAACAAACACTTTTATAAACATTGATGGTGAGAGCTGATGAAGAAAACCACAAGCTGACAATAGGATGAAACCAATCCCATTTCCAGTTCCCTAGCCACCCTCTTCTTTTGTAAGGCCACTAATGATAATTAAGCATTGGCATTAGTACATTAGTATAGTCTTTACTGTCCTCGGGCAAAATAAATACAATGAAATTGGTTGAGTCCATTAAGTCCACTTGCAGATCATTACAATAAAAACAAGGTGTGTGACTATTATTTTTTTAATATTATTTTTGTCTGTGACCCAATAGGTTCCAAAACAAGTTATTTAAATGCATATTTTTCCATTCCACCAACAGAAGGTGATGCAAATTGGGCTACTCAAATAAAGCTGCTTGGGAACGGGTCATTAGTTTATCTACCTAGATGTTCTGTTATAAACAGTGAGTTTCGTCTCTTAGTGTATTGACGACATAAGAAAGGTAAGAGTTTCCCCTGTCCCATCATGTACGATTTAGGGGACCGTCCTCATCTCTGTTTTTAAGCCGAGGGAGCCAATATTGTCTAGAGACACTTCTGTGGTCACGCGGCCAGGATGATTATAATCATGTGTAGCGCTCTAGGGCCATTGGGGTCTGGTTTGCCTGGGTCATGTAGTGTCCTAGTGGTCAGTCTCCTCTCAGCAGGCAGGTCACTTGGTGGGGTGATGGTCAGTCTTTTCCCAGTGGGCAGGTCATGTGATGAGATGGTATTCATGTGGCTAGTTGGCTCTTCTTCCTTCCTTTCTTTCTCTTCTCTCTCTCTCTCTCTCTTGAATTGCCTGCTGAGCTCTCCTTCCACCGTCTTTTCTTCTTTGTGGATTCTTCTGCTTGCCCCACATAAGCCTCTCCTCTCCTATCTCCTTCTCTCCCTCAAGGTTGCACCACAGAAGCCTCTCCTATCCTCCCTATTGCCTTCACTCCCTCTCCCTTTCCCCAGGCCTCTTTCTCCATTTCCCCTTAAGCCTCTTTCCCTCTCAGGCCTCCTTTTTTCAGGCCTCCTCCTATCCTTACCTTCCTCCTTTTTCCTCTCCCACTCACCCCTTCTTCTCTTCCCGCCAAAACCCCCTCCTCCTCCTATTCCTTCCCGCCCCACTATGTGTTTCATGTAGAGTAAGTCAGCAAAGTACAAGCCATCTCTGTGCAGAAACCTTTTTTTTTGTTCTTAGAGTGTACTGCACCAATCACACCAGTGGCAAACAAGTGTGCATCCTCAGGATCTCACATTTGGTCAATTGTGTGCAGCTTCCTCACTTCCATGGTACTTGAGAGACACACGCCTGCCAAATCATTTGGTCTCCCACATGTTCTGCAGATTTTTCCACATGCAGGGCACTGCTCTTTCTCTCGCACAGGCACACTGCCACGGTACTTACATGATGTACTGGGTTGCTCCCAGGTGAGTTGTGCAGATGAATGTTGTGCTAGCGCTTGTGGTGGTGGTCCTTCATGGAGGCTGCATTGGCATTGCCAATCTGTTTACCCTGCTCCAAAGCTTTCATCCCGTTTGTCAGTAACCTCTGTGGTATGACATATCTCAATTGCTGCTTGTAAACTTAAATTATGTTCCCTCCAAAGGCAGCAGCATGTGCTTTCACTAGTGATACCCATAACTATTTTATCACTAATAAGTTCATCTCTCAGAGAGCTATACTCACAGCTTGCAGCTTTTTCTCTTAGCCCTGGGATAAAACTCTCTATTGCTTCACCTTCTTCTTGCTTACAGCTGGCAAATATATATCTTTCGCATAGGATGGCCAAGGTGCACAGAATGCAGTTATCTTCCCACTGAAATGGTACCTATTGATCTATTTGCACTTGCATGCTTTTGAACTGCTAGTTTTGCAGAATCTTGGCCAAGTAATGGAAGGTCATCCCATTACACGGTGCTCCATTTTCAACCCTGGCTGTCACCTTTCCAAGCTGACAAGCTCACCACTGAGCCATCTTGCTCCCTACAGTCAGCAATCGGGTGATGCTAATCTTGTAAACATTCTACTGATTAAAAAATATTGTGTCATTTGGAATTAACTATTGTGCATTCCCCCCCTCCATGTATCCAATGGCTAAATACATAGCCAAATAAATATATGTAACGGGATGCGGTGGCTGAGTGGCTAAGATGCCGAGCTTGTCGATCAGAAGGTCAGCAGTTCAGCGGTTCAAATCCCTAGGTTCAAATCCCTAGCACCGCATAATGGATTGAGCTCCCGTTACTTGTCCCAGCTTCTGCCAATCTAGCAGTTTGAAAGCACATTAAAAGTAGAAAAATAGGGACCACCTTTGGTGGAAAGGTAACAGTGTTCCATGCGCCTTCAGCATTTAGTCATGCTGGCCACATGACCACAGAGACATCTTCGGACAGCGTTGGCTCTTTGGCTTTGAAACAGAGATGAGCACCGCCCTCTAGAGTCGGGAACAACTAGCACATATGTGCGAGGGTAACCACATAGGATGTAGAGGGTCCTGGACTTAAGTGTTAATTCTTCAAAGTGCTTTAGGGGTTGAATCATGCTCATGGTTCAAAAGGCTAAGTTCCGTTTGATAGTTCCGGTCTCAGGGTAATAACCTATCATTATTATGGCATTATAGAGTTGCTATAACAGAATAAAGGTCATAAGGGTAGAAAGCTTTCCAATATTCAATTTATCATGATATTCCTCATTGGTACAGATGTCAGAATATTATACAGAAATGTATTCTGTTTAGCAACATGACCGAATGAAGGCTGAATCAGCAACATCTGATCTTTTGCCTGAAGGTTCTCTGTGAGGTATTCACTGTTAAAAATCTCCTCATGAAGATTTTTTTTTTTAAAAAAAAACACCTTTATGTAATTAAGTAAAACAGAAAAAAGGTCAGAAAAAGAACAAGAAAAAAAGAAAGAAAGTGTAACAAAAGAAAAGCATGTATCAAGGCTTTTCATGCAGGTTGATCTGTATAGAAAGTTTTATACAAAAGATTCATTAAAGAATAAACATGTTTTCATTATACGCAGTTCAGAGGACAACTGTCTTGGGTTCCATATTCCTCTGTGTGTATGTGTGTTTGTGTGTATGTACACACACACACACACACACACACACACACACACACACACACACACTGTCTTCTTGAGCTATCGTGGAATACTTCAAATTGAATTCACAAATCTCCTGGTAGCCAATGAAATGAGCAGAGAATAGATGATGCATTACAGCAGTAGTTCATATGTACTAATGTGTTGTGGCCACTGGGTTCTGAACTAAATTGTAGTGACTGGATCATTACAGCCTCACATAGACATTGTCACAGTTATCTAAGCATGTAGTGATGACAGGATGATTTATTTTCATCCGATGGACACTGAATTTTTTTTCTAGTCCAAATAATGCCTCCATAGGAGGAGGTACCTTGGACTGCAAGACAGGAAAGAAAGCAGAAATGCTTTTTATGTTCGATAGCATCAACTCCATTTGTAAAAGAGGAAGGGAAGATGTCTTCGTTCTTCCCAGTAGTTCTGTCTTCTGGACCAGTAAACCCTTCCTTCCTTCCTTCCTTCCTTCCTTCCTTCCTTCCTTCCTTCCTTCCTTCCTTCCTTCCTTCCTTCCCTCCCCTCCCTCCCTCCCTCCCTCCCTCCCTCCCTCCTTCCTCTTCTTGTCTGTCTGTCTCTCTTTCTTTGTTTAAATAACTCAAGGCCATGAACATATCCATCTTTCTCCTATTTCCCCACAACAACTACTATATTATATATTATATATAGTATATATTGTACCAGACCGTGGTACATAAAGTGAAGAATTAGCCTGGCATAGTGCTGTTGATCTTACTGATCATGTAACCTATTTTAAATTCCATGTAAACTGTAACCAGAACAGCATAACAGCATCTTTAAAACCAGTGTTGATTGAGTGCTTATTTCTTTGACTGGTTCACTTCTCCAGGAGATACTAATTCTACTTAAGGTTAAATGTTTCCTATGATTAAAATATTTGTTTGCTTATGACATGAATGTCTCACCTCGAGTGTTATCTTGAACATAAAGCTGGCATAAAAAGTAAAACTGGCACCTCACTTCACGCCATCATCATGTTTCTGCTTTACACGGATATTATATTGGTGTTACACTAATGTTCCTGACCCACTTCTCAAATTGCAATTGCAGATGGGCTGATTTTGAGACTAGCGTGTCTATTTGCTGAACGTAATTATTCCTGAAGAACCAGCTAATCCAAACTGGCAAACTTCCCACCCATTCAGACTGGCCCAATTTTCCCAGAGTGATTCACGAGTTTTATTGAGTGAAAATAGTGAATCTGTATTTTCTTTCCTGCAACTGTGCCAATTATTTATAGACAGGACTGTTTGTTTTTAAGCTGAAATAGGCTATTTTCTCGGTATACGCCAGTCACCTTTTCACTCTATTACCTGTTTCTGCCAAATCAGACCATTTACTTGTTTTTACCCCTCACTTCATTTTCACCCCTTCTCAAGAAATTCTAATGGACGCCTGTTTTCAGAGCAAGGGAAAATGCTCAGCGTAAAGTTTAGGGATTGGTTTTTTTTCTGATCAAAATTATAGTCAGAACATAAACTGATTTGTGCTGTTGGGAGTAGTGACTCTGTAAAGAGTTCCCTCTGTTAAAGTTGTACCAGTAGTCCTCGAGTTACGACCACAATGGAGCCCAAAATGTACGTTGCGAAGTGAAACATTTGGTAAGCGAGTATGCCCTATTTTACGACTTCTGTTGCCAGAGTTGTTAGGTGAATAATTGCATTTGTTAAGTTAGTCACACGGTTGTTAAATGAATCTGGATTCCTTGTTGGCTTTGCTTGTCAGAAGATCGCAAAAAGTGATCACATGATCCTGGGGGACACTGCGAGCGTTATAAATATGAGTCAGTTACCAAGAGTCTGAATCTTGGTCATGTGACCACAGGAATGCTGCAATGGTTGTAAGTGTAAAAAACGGTCATAACTCATATTTTTCAGTGCCGTTGTAACTTTGAATGGTCACTCAATAAACAAGTTGAGGACTAGCTGCAGTTCTTTTTGGTATTTTTAAGTATTAAGCATCTTTCCAAGAAAGAAATACACCAAACCTTCAACTCATTCCATACTTTATCTGCAAATCTCTATATGTCTATTTACTAGCAAGTCCACTGAATCCAGAAATGACTTGCTAGTGTGTTCCATATGATATGTAATAGATAGTGAATTATCGTACCGAGATTGTCAGGGTTCCAAGTAACACCCCCAACAAAAGAAGACTCTGAGGCTTGAGTTTCCTCAAAATTCCATTTTATTAGACATGTCATATTGGCACATCTGGGAAAACCTGAATCTGAAAGCTTCCAGGTTTTCCCCACCCAAATGAAAGTCCAAATCCCTGCCCAGCATCCACATGTCCATCACATAGTCCATGCAGGCACCGTCCCAACTAGAGATGCCTCCCAGTCACGCCACTCCAGGTGCAGGGCCAGATGTCTTTGACTCGCAGAGAAAGGAATGTTATTTTGACTATATCAACCCCACTCCATACAACCCCCCCTCCCAGTTTCCCATAGCAATAAATGTGGCAAGCCTGAAGACCTAATGCATAAGACGGCTTCCAGGCTTGACAGAGATATCAATACCAGTATTATTTCTATCAGAAATTTTGTCTACCTTCCTGGTACAGTCTCAGAATAACCTTGTGTGGAGCATACTAAACCTCAGTTGTATGATCTGTTCTACGATCTGTGTGATTTACCTAACCATATGTGATGCCCAGTTACATTGTTTTCTGCACATTTAGGGAGGTTACCTTGGTAGCTAATGTAGGGCTGTCTAATCCAGGTTACCTTGATATTTACTGCAGTGTTTTCTAGTCCAGCCTTCGAATGAACTGTTGTAATGGTTTGCCTCCCATGTGGAAGTATCTTTGGCTTAGTCTTTCCCTGTCCTTTCCCAGTCTAACAGTTCAAGAACTGGAGATCAATCTTTGTTAGTCCTTTGAAGTCACCCATACAAGAAGCACAACTATACGCACTGTATGGTTAGTGCAGGGGTGGTATTCACTTACCTTCCCTACCGGTTTGCAAATGTGAGCGCTAGCTCATGCCATCTTTGGGCCTAAATGGGACGCCATAGAGCTGGCGAGGCCACCCCCAATTTTTGCTACTGGTTTGGGGGAACTGGTAGAATATCACCTCTGGGTTAGTGTAAGATTACATTAACAGAAACTTGCCAGACTGAAAGTATTTCTCTCTCTCTCTCGTTATACTTTCTTTTCTCTCTCTAAAAAACTAGGGAGGACTCCTTCCAAAATGCTTCCGTGCCTTTTTTCTTTTTGTGGGCAGATATGACTGTTGCATAACAGTTGTCTTATCTCTGATTCTTCCTCCTATCCCCTAAAATCATTCCTACCTACCATTACAATCTTGACACCTCTTTGAAGATCTTGTCACCAGAATTGGATCAGGCTGAGAAACAATAGGTAGCTGTTTGGAGCATAGATCAATGGTGGTGTCTAAATTTTGGAATATTTCTCCAGAGAGGCACAACATACACCTATTTTATAAATTCTGCCAAGTTGAAAGCTTTAATAACAATAGCAATAACACTTAGACTTATTTACCGATTTACAGTGCTTTACAGCCCTCTCTAAGTGGTTTTACAGAGTCAGCATATTGCCCCCAACAATATGGGTCTTCATTTTACCGACCTCGGAAGGATGGAAGGCTGAGTCAACCTTGAGCCTGGTGAGATTTGAACTGCCAAATTGCAGGGAGCCAGCAGTCAGCAGAAGTAGCCTGCAGTACTGCACTCTTACCACTGCACCACCATGGCTCCCTTAATAATGCTAGAGTGGAGTATTTTCATTAATCGTATATCTGCTCCTTTGCGTTCTATCTCATGGCTGTTTTAACCCCATTTTAAATTACTGTTTATTTTGTACACTATATCATTTCCAGAAACTGTTTTATACTGCTGTTTTTTTTTAGTCTACATTGTTAAGGCATTAGATTTTTAGGCATGCTTTAAAGCACATGGGAAACCTTTTGTTTTTAGAGTGTATTAGACATTACTTTAAAAAAAATAGTAGCTACTTCAGTTTCCCGTAATTCTATGGCATAACATAATTTAGTGCCCTGGAGGAAATTAAAATAGTGCTTGTAAGATAAGATCTGTTCTCCAATCTCATTAAAGAAATGTAGGGGAGGGAGATGTTTGTTGATATATGTATTGGGAGCCTAATGATTCCCAGTATGCTATACTGGTACCCAGACTGATTAGCATTAGCCTCACCTCCTAATATGTCCAGGAGAAATATTTCAGAGTCAAAGATGTGAAGCTTGCCAAAGGCCAGTTAATGAGTTCATGGCTAAAATAAGACTGCATTTTCTTAGTGATATACTGACTAGTTCCCACTCACGCATACATTGCAAAGCGTGTACTCTAATACTAATTATTTCTCCTACTTCTTATTTCTCTTCGGTATTTTAATAAGCATATGAACCCAAAACTAAAATCAAAATGAGCATGCACTCTTTCTTCTTTCCAGACCATTAACAGAGGAAATAATGGCATTGTGAAGTAATTCCCATTACAGTGATAGTATCACCATATTGTTACCAGTTCATAACATAGAATAGAAGGTCGCTATGCACGGTGTTGAGCAAAATCAGTATTAATGAAGTAATGTAATTAAAATTAATTGAGTATGATTCTGTGTATTAAACAAATTAAGATCAATGCAGGTTATTTTCCTTGGCCTTTTTCATTTCCATTAAAATTAAAAATGGCCCATAACACTGTTACCTCTGCTATCTTTTAGTCTGTTATTAAATCAAATTAAATAGAATTTCCAAGGTAGTAGAGAAATAAATATATTTGATTACTTCCTCCAAAACTCTTGTTGCATTCAAGTTAACTTTCCCCAAAGCCCCATCTCTCATGGGCTAATGGGATGAATTTAGGAAATGCTAAAATTTCCTTCATATGATTTCATTCATAAGATTTGTACGCTGACGCTGCTTGCATGCCTCTTATCCTTTATTCCTAATTTGTGTGATTATTCATTGAAATATATTGAAGTCCCATTGAATCGAACAAGATTCCTTTGTTAGTGTGTGTGTGTGTGTGTGTGTGTGTGTGTGCGTGTGTGTGTAACAAAGGCAACAGTAAAAATAATGGCTTTCTGTCATGATGGCCTCTTGTGATGAGCCGATAGACAGAGAAAGGAAGCAGTGTGCTTCCTCCCATATTTGGCCATACCAGGGGTTGTGACACAACACATACCTATTTCCCTGGCCTAGGTGATAAAGGAATAGAGCCTGTGGCTTAGTGGCTAATATAACTGCCTGATATGTAATGCAGCCCAGGTTCAATTCCCAGTAAGGGTATGGCTAGCTGATGAGAGCTAAATAGCTTGAAATAGATCTATACTAGTCTCCCATTATTTATTTATCAGCACAAATGCAACACACACACACACACACACACACACACACACACACACAAATTATATTTAGAAAGGATTGTATTTCTCAAAGTGTCAGGCATTATTTCCATTTTTTTAATTCAGTTTTTAAAATTAAGACCTTTATTGTTTTAAAGTTTTATTCTGCATTTCATCCAATGTCTCTAAACCACATAGTGATGCCTCTGGCAAGATGGATGACATGCAGGTCTGATAAATAAATTCAATATGAACTCACTGTAGGCCAAAGAGGGAGATCTAAGAGCATTTTCTTATCCTAGTCTGGGAAGGAAGACAAGCAAAATTAATTGTACTGCACTAAAAAGAAAAACCTCATTTGGGTTAAACAAAAGGCAGCCTTAGATAACCTTTTCCTTGCCAGTTTTGGCCAGCATGGATAATGGCAAGAGATGTTCACAAGTGGATCAAAAATGGCCTTTTGTGAATAATGACTTTCTTCTGTGCATTATATGATCATTACTGCTCCATGGCATGATCTGGGTCGGGTCCCTGGTTGCCATAGTGCAGTGTTGGCGAACCTTTGGGGCACAGAGTGCTGAAATAGGAGCACACGCGGGTGGGGGAATACCGGAAACTGCAATAGCATCTCCCTGGTGCGCAAGTGCCAGAAGGTGCGCAAGTGCCAGAAGAAACCAGAAGAGCAGTTCCCTGGTGCGCATGTGCGCATGTGCACACCGGGAATCTGAGCTTCCGGTTCCCGGCATGCACATGCACGCCAGTCACCTGGTCTTCCAGTTTCTGGCGTACATGCATGCTCAAAGACCAGAAACCGGAAGCTCTTCTGGTTTCTGGTGCTCCCACGTGCATGAAGGCCACGTGGAAGAACAATGTGCGATGGCTGGCATGCCTGGAGAGACAGCTCTGCGGGCCACTTCTGGCATGCATGCCATAGATTCGCCATCACGACCATAGTGCCTTAGGAGTTGCAAGGATGCCTTCCAACATTTTCAAGTATTAATTCTAGCTGTATGAATTTGGCCAAGAAGGAGATTTAAGGCTTGCACAAACCGCAAAGCCCAATACAGTATTGATATTCTATTGTGGGTGGCTGAAGTTTCTGTAAAGTTTTGAAAGGCAGCTGTGTGCATGTCAGGAATTCAATATACATTACAAGCACCTGTCATGAAATTTAAATAGCTATAATTAACTGTAATCCCCGATGAAGCAAGCATTGCTTATTTATTCCTGTAATGTCGTAGAGAAGCTCGTTTATGAAATCATTAAAAAAAAAGGCTGGTTTTAAAGCAAAGTCACCACCAAGTCAAGTTTAGGTTTCTGGTAACCTCAGTGATATTGTTTTCTTAGTGACAATATGGAAGTAGTTTGCACAACATTTCCCCGGAAATTGACTTTCCAGTCAACAGCCCTGATGCTGGGAAGGCTGAATTTTAAAAAATTTAAAACCAGATGGTAAAATTATGAAAACACAATGGTGATGCCTTCCGAAGAGCAACTGGCAAGAAGTCTGTTATTTTATAAATCAGTAGGGCAGAGGGAAAGAATATTGAAATCCCGGGGCTTTGTGAATAGTAAGCTTGATTCCTTGATTCTGCATTAGTGATCTTGATTTGTTATTAGGAATTCTTCCTCTTCTTGTCTCTCCAAAACTATATCGGGCTGAGTTTGTTCTTACGGTGAATAATGATGAGTTTCTAGAGAGGGAGATTTATTGCTGTGTCTTGGTGATGGTCTGAACACTCTTATCCTTGTACTAATCAGTTCCCAGTCTATTTTAATGTTAACACTCTTTTAAACTTCTTTAAGGTTAAGGCCCGTAAGCAGTGGTGGGCTTCAACCGGTTCACACAGATTCGGTAGAACTGGTAGCTAACTTTCTGTACAGTTTGGCTGAATAGTGTGCCTCCCCATGCCTGGCCCCACTTTACCCTTCCCCTCTCAGCCACTCGTGGCCTCACTGCCCGGCTGCTCACCTGGCCACCTAGCCTCTCACTGGCTGGGCGGCAGGGCCAGTAGCTGGGCATGACAAGGAGTGACTGGGGGAGGAGGGGTGAGGCATGGCCGGGCATGGCACGGACAAGCTAGGCAAGGTGAGGTGCCCCCTCGACATGAGTGATCTCAAGTTGGTCAATCCCACCCAGTCACATGACCACCCTGACATGCCTATCCAGCTGGTCATTAGGGAGAAAACCAGTTGTTAAATTATTTAAAAAGAGCCGAGGTGGCACAATGGTTAGGGTGCAGTACTGCAGGCCACTTCAGCTGACTATTATCTGCAGTTCAGCAGTTCTAATCTCACCAGCTCAAGGTTGACTCAGCCTTCCATCCTTCCGAGGTGGGTGAAATGAGGACCCAGACTGTGGGGGCGATATGCTGACTCTGTAAACCGCTTAGAGAGGGCTGAAAGCCCTATGAAGCGGTATATAAGTTTAACTGCTATTGCTATTTCTATTTGCTTCCCACCACAACCCAAAAGGAAAGATGCTGGATATCAAATTGTAGCAGCTGAGGGACAGGGGAAGAGCAAAGATTTGGCTCTCTTTATCAGGGAGTTATCAAGAAGCATAAAACATTTATTTCAGATAGCAATAGCACTTAGAGTTTGTATACCGCTTCACAGTGCTTAACAGCCCTTTCTACACAGTTTATAGAGCCAGCATATTGCCCCCAACAATTTGGGTCTTCATTTGACCCACCTTGGAAGGATGGAAGGCTGAGTCAACCTTGAGCCTGGTGAGATTTGAACTGCCAAATTGCAGTCAGTCGGCACTCTGTAAAAATAGCCAGTAGTACTGTACTCTAACCACTGCATCCCTATGGCTCATAAGCAAAAAGGCAATTGCAAAAGGCAACTGGACTTTGTTTTTCCTTGAAGATGTGTCGCTTCTCATCCAAGAAGCTTATTGGGTTCAGTCAGAACTGAAGAAGCTTCTTGGGATGAGAAGCGACCCATCTTCAAGGAAAAACAAACAAAGTCCAGTTGCCATTTGAAAAAAACACCTTTGGGACAACCATGACTGAGAATCTCCATGGAGATTTATTTCCGATTTTGACCAATTTCTATATTGGCTGGAAATTCTGGGGAACATACTGCTAATTTAGCTAAAAATGATCTGATCAAAAAGTTGGAATAGACTCAATTAGGTTAAACTTTTATTCAAGCTGGGATTGAATCCTCAGGCTACTGCATGTGTTTTAACCCTAAGTGAGGTTTCTTCAAGTACCTATCATGAAAAGCTGATGGTATCGGCCTTACACTGGTGAGTGCTTCAAACATTTTTTCCTCACCACTGTTTGATCGACTTTAGCTGTGAGGGATTCACAGCAGCACAGAATAAAGTTGTAACAATGCCTGTAAAAGGCGCATCCTTTGTACATTTCCTACCTGGCCAAATGATGGGCAATCGTGCTGAGTTTTCTGCTGAGAAGCCAATGAATCATTAGGGCCACAGGAGAGGCTTTTAATAGCTTTTGATTAATCTGTAATCTTACTACTGCTGCAATATCTCTGATAATGGAATTTTCAATTAGATTGTTATTTGAAACACAATTCATTTCACCTTTCCTTTTTGTTAAAAAAAATAAGTGCTCTGTGCACAGTAATTTTGTCATTAGGCAGCACTTGGTTCAGAGATAGCTGAAGCTTTTGTATTAACATCTCATTTCAGAAATGGTGAAAGACAACTTTCCCCTTGTTTGGCCAATTATGCTTGGCTAGGCATAGAGAACTATCCCTGCTCTCAATAGTTAGCTTTGTTGGATACACATGTTCGCCATTGCTCTCTTAAGACCCCAGTAGTAGAAAATCAACGGCAAGCACATAAAGCATTATTAGCTATTTACTTATTCCATTAGGCTAAAGCAAGGCTGCCTAATTCAAGACCAAACCAATCTTTGGCCTGCACTCCAAATTGCACTAGAGCCGAGGTGGCGCAGTGGTTAAATGCAGCACTGAAGGCTACTTCAGCTGACTGCAGTTCTGCAGTTCGGCTGTTCAAATCTCACCGGCTCAGGGTTGACTCAGCCTTCCATCCTTTCGAGGTGGGTAAAATGAGGACCCGGATTGTTGTTGGGGGCAATATGCTGACTCTGTAAACCGCTTAGAGAGGGCTGAAAGCTATTGCACTGGATCCACTTTAAAAAGAGCGGATTCATTTATCTCTGCCCACATTGGTTGCAACTCTGGCAGGTTGTACTTTCTGCAACCTTGTCCTAGGACATGAAAAGTGAGCAGGATGAAGAGAAGGTCAGGAAAATACTAGATTGTGCAGAAATGGATAGATTGACATTAAAAAATTAAATAGAAAGAAGACGTAGAATACTATCAAACATGGAATCTATTTTACCAATGGTTGGAAAGAAAGGGATGAAGATTAAGAATGTAAATTTGTATTGTTAAGCAAATTAAATACCCAGGCAACCAGAAGAGGTATTTAGCCGGTTCGGACCGGTACAGGTGAACCGGTAGTGGAAATTTTGAGTAGTTCAGAGAACTGGAAAATACCACCTCTGGTTGGCCTCACCCTCACGCCCCCATCCTTCCCTGTTCTATATTCCCTTGTTTTTTAGCTTAGCTGATTTGGACGGCACTGCCAGGACCTAACAAGGAAGAAGAGTCAGCAGCCAGTGCCAGGTTTCAGCCTTAACATAGAAGACTTTGAGTTCTTTCTACGAGTTCTCAAGAATGCTGGAGTTTGATCAGTGGTGGGTTGCAGGAGGTACACCCTGGTACGGGTGTACCAGTGCCTGCCCGGAGCACTGCACGTTCCGGTACAGTGCTCCAGAGGGCCCACCCGCCCGCCCGCCCGTCATCCTTACCTGTCTTTAAACTCTTTGGCGCTTCTGCACATGTGCACATTACGTACAGTGCCTGCACGACCGAGGTGAGGAGCCGAGGTGGCGCAGTGGTTAAATGCAGCACTGCAGGCTACTGCTAGATCAGCAGTTCAGCGGTTCAAATCTCACCGGCTCAGGGTTGACTCAGCCTTCCATCCTTCCGAGGTGGGTAAAATGAGGACCCAGATTGTTGGGGGCAATATGCTGACTCTCTGTAAACCGCTTAGAGAGGGCTGAAAGCCCTATGAAGCGGTATATAAGTCTACTGCTATTGCTATTGCTATTGCTATTGCACGACACTCCGCTGAGCAGCTGGAGCATCGCAGAGGCTTACGGAAGAGTTGCTGGAGGGTAGGACGCATGTGTGCACTACACGTGTGTGCGCATGTGCTCATGTGGAGGATGCCGGGCCCCATTGCAACCGTATCAGTTGCAACGGGATCCAGAACCCACCACTGAGTCTGATCAAACACCTTCAAAAAATAAAGAACTTGAGGAGAGCTTGGCTGGAGCTACACAATTACTCAGGGGTAACCTGTTGATGACCTAATCTGGGCCAGCTGGGCTTGGTTAGAGTCAGAAGCTGCTCTGCAGGTAGCACTGTGTCCTCAAAAAAAGTGTTAATGTCAGGTCTGCTGCAGTTTAAACCTTTAAATAGAAATGATCCTTGGCTCCATTTGTTGAGAAAAGGTATATTTTTGCAATCAACATTTTTATTGGGTTATAAGTTAAAATAAGATGCAACAGTAAATAGGAAAATTGTGGGGAGGGAGAGGAGGAAGGAAAGGGAGGTAAGAGAAAAAGAAACATTGACTTCCAACTCTCTGTTGCAGTCAAATAAGTTATTAACGTCAAATCACAACTTTCTTTTTTTTTCCATAATAATATGAACAAGCCATTTCTCTAAAGATCTATCAATCTAATCGATAAAACCCCAAATCAAAGTTTCATCCTTTTCCACTTCAAGCACAAAGTTCAGAAGTGGTCTCCATCTGGAAATAAAATTGCTTATATAGGTAGTCCTGGAGGCACCAACCTAATGGAGCCTGCCCATTAGGTTGGTAAGTCAAAAAAATTCCTCAAATTGCCTTCTAAACCCAAATGGCACAGGGTTAAAAATGGCAGCCATTGCAGCAGTCACTCAATCCAAGTCACATGGCTACAGAGCAGCGTGGGTTGCAGGCAGTACGCCCTGGTATGGGCGTACTGGAGTCTGCTTGCAGCACCGGAAACCATTCCGGTACAGTGCTCCGGAGGGCCCACCTGCCTGTCCAAGCTCCTTACTAGTCTTTTAAGTCTTTGGCGCTTCTGCGCCTGTGCACAGTGTGTACGGCGCCTGCACGATGCTCCGCTGAGCAGCTGGAGCATCACGGAGATGCTAAGATGCATGCGTGCAATCCGGAACTCATCACTGCTACAGAGGCCTGTTTTTGATTGCAGTTTTGAATTTCTAATGTAAGTACCCTTTCTGAATACATTTCCTCAATGAAAATTCGCTGAAGCAACCCTTGTATCCGGGAGATAACCTTGTGTTCTTTTCTTTAATCAAAATAGTCAAAGGTATATTTTTTTAATAGAAGTCAAATGTGGAAATGGAAATGTTAGCTGCCCAAAAATTTCCTTGGTTTGTCTTTATACACTTCTCTGTTGCTATTTGGATACTATTGGTCAGTGACCCTGTTTAAATCTATGGAAAACCTGGATTTAATTTATGAATTTGAGATAGATTTACGGCAGCTTGAAATAAGATAAGCAAGGGTGTTCTTGAGTCTGGATAGAAAGCATAAACAAGATAAATTATTGTGAATTATTACTATTTTATGTGTGTGCAAGCAATAGGGTTGTTAACCAAATGATCCAACCTCTGTCAGAATTGGTGCTGTTTCTTTTACTTGATTTTAAAACAATGTTTTTTTTTTCTATTTCACAAATCTTAGTTTAGACTAGAATTTCTTTTTTTTTTGTAAAAGTTTTTACTTTTAAACAAAGACAAACAGAACATAAAACATAAAACCTTCATCAATTACATATAGCGTGTCGTTTGGTTACAGGCATGTGTGCATTCTTTCCATAATCACCACTTTCAGTTGTATATAAAATCACAAATTATCCATCAAATATACATAGATATATTATTATCATTGTACATCGTTTGTTCAGTTACAATTGTTATTCCTTCATTTAAAAAATATATATTCAAGGTATTGGGTTCATATACAGGGCGGGGCATAACCTTTTCCTAGGGGGTCACAGCAACACTTGTAATAACAACACAAATAATTCATACACCATTCGAAAGCCCATCAAAAACTGAGTTTATTGACACGATTTAATAGTCAGTATGACCACCATTAGCCCTTCGAACAGCATTCAAACGAGGTGGATAAGAACACAACAAATCTTCAAACAGTTCCGTTCGATTTTCCAGATTTTCCAAAGGGCGGGGCATAACCTTTTCCTAGGGGGTCACAGCAAGATCGACAGCAGTTTACAACTTCCGCGACACCTCATTTTAAAGCCCATAAAAAACTGAATTGAATGAGCTATTAAATGTTAAATTTGTTTCGGTTGAAACTTTGAGAATGAATTTGGAAACTGTGTTGAAAAATCTGGAAAATCGAACGGAACTGTTTGAAGATTTGTTGTGTTCTTATCCACCTCGTTTGAATGCTGTTCGAAGGGCTAATGGTGGTCATACTGACTATTAAATCGTGTCAATAAACTCAGTTTTTGATGGGCTTTCGAATGGTGTATGAATTATTTGTGTTGTTATTACAAGTGTTGCTGTGACCCCCTAGGAAAAGGTTATGCCCCGCCCTGTATATACCAACATTCCATTGCATCATTCTTACTCTATTTAATAATAATATGCCTTTATAATATCACCTATATCATTCTATTATTCTTAAAGTATAAAAAAAAAATTCTCCAACATTTTTCATTTCCATGTTTTTTTTTCTAACCACAAATCCTATACCTTATAAAATTGTTCATCTTCTTGTTCCCTAATTTCAAATGTCAATTTACTCATTTCAACATTCCATTATGTTTCGAATAACTTCCTCCTGCGTTGGTATTTTCTCATTTTTTCCAATTTCTTGCAAATATAATTCTAGCTGCCATTAAGACATTTACAATCAAATATTTCATATCTCTATTGTATATTTCCGGTATAATTCACAATTTAAAAAAATCTCTGCTTTAAAGTCTATATGTTTTTGTATCATTTTCTCCAACCACGTGTGGATTTTAGTCCAAATATCTTTTAGCTTCTGTGCAAGTCCACCACATATGGTAGTATGAGCCCAGTGTCTGATGACATTTTGAGCACTTTTCCGATTTGGTCTTGAACATTTTTGCTATTCTCGTCAGGGGTAGATACCATCTAGACTAGAATTTCTTGTAAAGAAATTACATTAAAAGAAAGGCTAAGGTACAAAAAATATAAAAGAGGATGAGGAAACTTGTAAAACTTACTCATTAAAGGAACAAGACTTATTTTCCCCGCTGTTCTAATAAAATTGTTTATTGCATAAACCTTATATGTTGATCTTAGAGTCAAGGAATAACTTATAGCAGTATAGCAAAAATCAAAATTTATGCTTTTTTAAAAAACTCAGGAATGGAGGCTCCAGTTATCCCAGATATTTTATTTTCTTATTGTCTGGCAGGTGAATGTGGAGATTATGCAACAATGCACTGTTTCAAAGTAGCCACACCTTTTGCAAAAAAAATCTATTTTTGTTTTCAATTAAAAGCTAAATCATGCATTCCAACTGGATAGAGATAATTTTGTTAATGTTCAATGTATTTTTCAATTGCAATATATATGGAGTCAGAAGCGAGCACCACTAAGTTTAATGAAGCATATTTTCAGGTAATTATGCAGTGAGCTGTAGTCATATCACTCCATTTTCTTAGAGGTCTTTATTTGACTGTATAATTTTGATTGAATTGTTTAAACTATAAATAGTAAAAGCAGGGACGATATTCTGAATGATGACAAGTTTGAGGACTATCCATATATTTGTAGTAATTATATTGGTGTTGCTTTAAGGCCAGCCATGACAGAAATACAGACAAACCATTTCATTTTAATTCTATAAATCTCCTTCCCATGACATCTATAATTTTCTATATATATATAGGTAGTCCTCAACTTATAACAGTTGGTTTAGTGACCGTTCAAAGTTATAATGTCATTGAAAAAAAGTGACTTATGACCATTTTTCACACTTAACGACAGTTGCAGCATCCTCCTGGTCATGTGATTATTCAGTTGTTTGGCATCTGATTCATATTTATGGTTGCAGTGTCCCGTGGCGAAGTGATCCCCTTTTGTGACCTTCTGACAAGCAAAGTCAATGGGGGAGCCAGATTCACTTAACAACCGTGTTACTAATTTAACAACTGCAGTGATTCGCTTAACAACTGTGGCAAGGAAGCTTTTAAAATGGGGCAAAATTCACTTAGCAAATACCTCACTTAGCAACATAAATTTTGGGCTCAATTGTGGTTGTAAGTTTAGGACTACCTGTATTGTGTCCTTCCAGGAATTGATATGGACAGGTGTGTGTGTGTGTGTGTGTGTGTGTGTGTGTGTTACAAAATTTAACTTTGCAAACAATGAAACATGGAAGAACAAAAGAGCATTGTGTATGTAGCAGAGGTGGGTTCCTACCATTTCGGCCCCGTTCGGACAAATGCATAGTAACTTGGCGGCCTGGTTCGCTGGAACCAGCAGCGACCCAGGCCTGCCAGGCCCCTGAACTGGTTCTCCTATGGCGGCACCATCAGAACAATTTTCATTGCAAAAAATTATTTATTTTTTCATTTTTAAGGCTAGGTGCATGCTCAGACTTTTTATTTGCAAATGTTTACACGTGAAGAGCAAAAAATGTTTGCGCACACCGAACCGGCAGTAATTCCCACAGCAACCTACCCCTGGTATGTAGCATCCACTGGGTATCAAATTGTCACCTGCACAGAGATCTTTACAAAGGTTTCTATGCCTACAATTCCGTGTATGTACAGTACTCGCCTGCATAGTACTGAGAATACTGTGATCCGGTTTCTTAGCTAGAGGTGCATCGGTCCTTTGATCAGCCAAAGTTATGAGAAGGATGGATAAAAGTAATAATTCTGCTCCCTCAAAGTTGTAAAATGGGAGAAAACTCAGTTAACAACTGTCTCACTTAGCAACAGACTCTTTGAGCCCCATTGTGGCAATTAAGTGAGGATTACTTGTACACTAGTTTCAACCATTCATTCTCACATTGATAAACCACAGATTTTGATACATTTGCAAACTCGCACCATCACGTGACGTATCGTTTTTCCCTTTGCGGAGCTGGGGTGGGCGTGGCCGGTGCATGACACATATGGCCCACGGGCAGCTAGTTTGATATCCCTGCTCTAGCCTTTTCTATCTGTTCTATATAGCTACATTGCCTAGAAAATGTATTTTATGGGGCAGACAATTATTGCTATTATTGTTACTATTACTAAAAATAATAATGCAAGTGGATCCACTTGTTCCAGTTCCACTCTAAATTAAGGGATTGTATGTATGTATGTATGTATGTATGTATGTATGTCATGTGGGTCAAAAGAGTGGGGTGGTACGGTGGGCTAGAGCTGAAGCTCTCGCCTCACAGTCAGGAAGTCGTGAGTTCAATCCTAGATAGAACCAGATATTTCTCTCTCTGGGTATACTGAGAATATATCTGCTGAACAAAACTCTGCATTGGTGACAGAAAATGCATCCGGCCATTAAACACCCTCCTAGCTCCATCAGGGTGCCCAGATTCCACCCTGCCAGGGATTATGGTGTTGTTAAAAAATTATGATGATAATATGAGTCAAAAGACCAACTTAGTTTTTGCAAAATGTTTGCATATGGTTATAAGTGAGAAAAAGAGTCTGTTTAATGTGTTGAAAAAAAAATACGGATAATTATTTTGGCAACAGTTTTCCAATATATGAAAATGGAATAATGTAGAGGGTTACAACTAATAAAGGCCACTCTGTGTAGACCAGCTGTGTGTGAATCTTCTTTCCAGCCTATTTCCTAATAAATAACCCTTTCAGCAAAGTTAAGCGAAGTGTTTAATATTATGTCAAAAGTCTTAATATGGATTTATAGACTATTAAATTATATTCAGTCTGTTTAAACAGTGATGAAGTTCTTCTTAATACCACTTGTCAGAGCTTTACATTTATGTGGATATTGTTTCAAAAAATGCAAAACAGGGAGGAATAAAGCAATGAATAATTTGTATGGGGTTTGCTACAAAAATCCAAGAAAAATAATTGAGTTCTCACGAGTGCTTCTTCTTTTAACTTAAACCCAGATTTGAATAGGAGAATCAAGACAGTAAGAAAGAAATGGTCAATGTTGCGGAACTGAAGGAAAAAAAAAATACTTGAGTTAAATACTAAGCCCTGAGGAAAAGAGATGGAGATATAATCTGATTGTTGTTGTTGTTATTTCATGTATGCATAATGGGTGTTCAGAGCAAAAATATAGGTATGTGACCTCTTTTTCTATTTATAAGGTACAGAGGCAGGCAAATTCTTTGTGATTGCAACTGGAAACAAATTGAAAAGGCTTTGCACAAAACATCTGCGACATCTGTTGTTTTGTATTTTATGGAGTCAACATGCTCTTCGGTACCACCACATGAAGCTCTGCTTTTGAATTTCTGACAAAATATACATGTCTCGGGATCCAACCTGGGTCGCCCACCGGGACCAGCGGTTTAGTCTTCTGAGCTTTTGGACTTGTCCTGGAGTCCATCCTTAGGGAACTTCTCTCTCGATGTGTGTCTACACTGGGCTGTTCTGTCCTTTTTACATGGAGCCTGGTTTTGTGTGTGTGGCTTTTGGTTGTTAATTGAAGTGTTGATGGTCAGGTATTAACTTGTTGGTTGTTTCCTTGTGCTGCTGCGCCCTTGGCTCCTAAGTACCTGGTAAGCTAGTTGTTCTGACCGATGCTTCCCAAGAGCACGAAGCAACTTGTCCCGAGAAAAACCCCTTATATTAATTTACTGTGAATTCTGCTCATTCGCATCCAGCAAAGTCTTTCAAGGAAGGATTTACAGTCACAAACCTAATCTGGCTTGGAGAGCTGCCAGGGATATATCTGCAAAACTTGGCAAGGAGTCTTGGAGAGTCACGGACCGATTAAACGAACTAATTGTCTCCTGCAAACTCCACTCCCCTTTTGCTCCTCTTTTATTTCCTCTGGGAGGGGCCATTCATCGTCCACCTGTGGCCTTACTCCCAAATCGACCTTTGTTCCTTAGCTGTTTCCTTTGTCTGGCAATTTTGACATGCCTTGTCATATTTTCCCCTGCTTTGTATACTGGAAAAAAAGCTAAACATTTTGAGATGTGTTATTTTTTTGATGTTGGTATCTGCTTCATTAAAGTTGGCATTATGGGTATTGACTGATTTTATGTAAGCAGAGAGTGCATTAGACTAATTCTGTTTCCCAGGCTGCAGCAATATTTTATTTGAATTGTTACAAATTTACACACTTTTCACCCTCTGTTTCTCAGCAAGTTTATCCTGATCTGTTAATGGTCTTTCAGTTGCCTGTGAGAGGCCATTTATCTCTACTCTTCGCTTAAAGGAAAAGGGGGGGGGGAAGAAAACTGATTAACTAATGAAGCTACTCTAATGAATGGGAATTGTAATCAGATCAAATAAGCGAAGCACATAGAGAGCTAACAGCAGAGGTTGGAATATAAATTGATTCTTTCCGCTGGACTTTAATTAGAAATGTGTAACTTGGTGGAGGTTAAATTCGCTTCGCAGAAATGAATCATCCATTGAAAGTTCACTCTCCTGGTTCTTCTCTGACGGTTTGTAACTAAGCTAAATGTCATAATCAGAATAGTTTCCCATTATTTCCCTGTAGTTATATCTTTGCACAGCAGTCCCTTACGTGCTCATCAGCGGAATTGTTGTTTTTATGCATTTGACTCTAACCCATAACAAAATTAGTTCTATTCATAGAACAACAGAAACTATAGGAAATTTGAGGGCAAATGCAAATCTAGAATTTAAATAGGGTTGATCCTGACTCCTGTGTGAGATTTGTGCGTGCATTTTTCTTTGCAGATGATTGGCACAAGCCATCTATATAGTTATCATTATTATTACTACTAGCTGATAACCTGGCGTTGCCCGGGTTTTTTATTTGTCCTAATCCTGTATTAGACAAGAAAAGTCCTGATTTCAGCAACAATTAAATTAGTTACAAATGTTTTCCCTATGCCCTCAGAAGCATCAGGGGAAAGTGATACCACCTTGTTGTTTTGCTATCTTTAGAAGTGGCTTCTTGTCCGCGATATTTGCACTAAGCTGTTTGACGTTGTAGTTCTTTTTTGGTATGTAATCTGCGTGAAGTATGTTGTGTCCATCTCGTAGTGGTGCAGGCAGATCGAGTTGCAGTAATGTTTTATTGATCATGGCCATACATTTGTCCTCAAAATAATCAAAGGCTTGTTGAAAATGTCCAGACCAGACATAATTTCTAATGTTGGCTTTTCCCCCTTACCAGAGGGAGCCCCCTTGTGGAGTACTTTGAAGCCATTACCATGGCAATTCCACTGTGCAGTACAATAGAAGACATATTACAGAAATACAGTAGAATAGCTTTGAAGGCACAACAGGCTGTATCTTAACAGAACACTGCCTCGAGGGGTGTTAGGGGTATCTTACCCCCACAGTATTTGTTTCCAGAGAGTAAGTCATCTGTGTACCAAGTTTGAAATTGCTCGAGGCGTTCCAGAGTTATGCTGGAACACACTCACACATTCACATACACACAGTCATTTAGATAGATAGATAGATAGATAGATAGATAGATAGATAGATAGATAGATAGATAGATAGATAGATAGATAGATAGATAGATATTATATGTCACATATATGTTGTCTGTATACATATGTATACATATTGTCTGTGAGCTGACTGCTATATAAATTCTCTAAAATAAATAAATAAAAATACATGCTGCTCAATTATTCTGATTCATGGTAGTTTACAACTAAACAAAATACAATAAAAATATTCCTAAGAACAAAATCCAGATATGATAAAAACCCTATGTTAAATGGAGATATATTTTGTTATAGCCGATTCGCAATTAACATAGAACAAAGAAGTGTACAAAACGCAGTACACAATAAAAACACATTTTAATGGGAGGAAGGGAGGCAGAAGGAAAGATCCAATAACTGAAGAAGAAAAATTAAAATATAGAAAAGAATTTAAAAAATACTTTACTGACCTCATAAGAGCAGAACCCCAAACAAGTCAAAGACACAAACCAACAGTAGTAACAATTACTAATGAAAAATGAGAAATAAATTATTCTGCTAAAAGGATATTCCCAATCCACTCTCCATTTAAAGGGGAAAATTGTGAAGAAAATGGCTAAACTTACTTTGACACCTCCGCCTGGCCTGTCAGGTTCAGCAGGTGCTGCTCAGGCTGTTTGCATTACATTAGCTGTCAATTTCCTTCTGACTAACATTCAAAAGATGGACTGGGCCATGTTCTTATTAACCACAGGGTTGTCTTTATTGCAGGGATGTTAAACTCAATTTCATTGAGGGCCGCATCAGGGTTTGACCTGAAAACGGGGCTGGGGGGCACATATGGCCCTCCCAAGAACCATTTTTGCTGGCACCACAGGCCGGTCCTTCACCGGTTCTAGGGCAGCTCTGTGGGTCAGATTTAAGCACCTCGCAGGCCAGATCTGGCCTACAGGTCTTGATTTTGGCACCCCTGCTTTATTGGATCTTGCCTCAAAGGATGCTGGGAGTTAGAGTCTAACAAGCCTTCTCAGCCACCGGCCTAGCCATTGCCTTAGTCCAGTGGTAGGTTTCAAATTTTTTTAGAACCACTTCTGTAGGTGTGGCCTGCTTTGTGTGAGTGGCTTGCCAGCCATGTGACCTGGTGGGAGTGGCTTGCCTGCCATGTCACCTGGTGGGAGTGGCTTGCCTGCCATGTGACTAGGTGGGCGTGGTCAACTTGAAAAAAATAGTGAAACTCACTTAACAATGCTCTTGCTTAGCAACCAAAATGTTGGCTCAGAAACTCAGGCATTTGAAGCACGCAAGTCTTAAAGTTGTCAGGTTACAAGACCTTGCATCCCCAACCCTTTAGGAAAAAACCCCCAGGGGTGTTCAAACTTGACAGCTTTAAGACTTGTGGACTTCAACTCCCAGAATTCCTCCTCTCGCTCTTCATCTTGATGATTTGTGGACGGGCGGCGGGAGGGAGCTGGGACCAGTTATACAAAGCACTTTAGATTTGTGGAACCTCTTCTATAGAAGAGGTTAAAACTGGCAGGAACCCACCCCTGCCTTAGTCCCAGAAACTATTGCGGGCCTTGAGATTGAGATGACCTCCAACATTGCTATTTTTTTCAGAAGAGAGTATTGGTTCAAACTATATCCCTGTTTAATATTGCATAACTCCATGCACAACAAAAGGCTTAGAGATGCCCAAGTCTGTTCACCAAGCTCTCTTAATTTTCTAGCCTGTATAAACCTTTCTCCATCAAAGTGATTGGTATTTTGCTTTTAACACGTCAATAGTTTTTTCTTCAATTGAAAACCTTGTAGTTGCACTGTAGTGATGTTGTTTTTGTTCGAAGTTTAGTTCTTGGCATTACAGGACTCTCTCTCTCTCTCTCTCTGAATACAGATACTTTTTAAAATTTATTGATTCTGTAGGGCTCTCTCTATTTCTTTGCCAAAGGGAGAAAATTAAAGGGATTTTATGGAGCCATTTTATAGTATTAAAAACTCTCGCAAACACAGCAGGGACGTGGGGTGTGGAGGGAGAACCCTTGTTGTAGGATTGCTGATTTGTGGCTATTCTTCGGTGTCGTGTTCAGGAATATTTGCATCAAACACATTTCATTTCTTTTTTTAAAAAAAATGAAGGCATTCAAGAAAGAGTCAGTGGTCATGTCAGGACTTTTGTGTCCATTTCCAACCTGCTGCTGATTAAAATGATCTTCAGCATCACAGCCAAATGATTATTCAGCTTCTCTTTAAATTGGAGATAACATACTATTAACAGCAGTATACTGAGCTGACCCCTAACAGTCAAGTCTCCAGAACATGATTGGCACGAGTAAAAATCAAGCTAAATATTATTCCTCCTCTCAAAACATGAGAGCTTATCTTTTCTAATAGGCATTATTATTAGAAATGAATACAGTAGTCCCACTATATCAGTATGGTATTATCTACTGACATGGTCTAATATTATCATGTGTTGTGTATCACCCAAATCAAAACAAATTTTTGGCTTACGTTGCCTTGACAACGTATCTTTTTCTGGACTTCATTGTTAACTTAACTTCTTTTGCTCATGAAATTTAATAAAGTGATTTTTTTAAAAAATCATTAGGGGTTTTCATAAAGTAATCTAGAGCAGAGGTCACCAACCTTTTGGACTTCGGGGACCACTAAATTCATAATTCTAAATCCCACGGACCACTAATATGAATTTTTAAAAAAGATAAATAGTATTTAGTGCAATATAAAAAATGCAAATAATTTTTCTGCATACCACCAAAATTTTGGTTTCTTGCAAACCACCAGTGGCCCATGTACCACCAGTAGGTGATGCTGATCTAGAGAATTAGGAAAACCCTTTCCTAATTATCTATACAGTCCTCGACTTACAACAGTTCAGTTAGTGGCCATTCTAAGTTGCAGCGGCACAGAGAAAAATGACTTATGACCCTTTTTCATACTTGTAACCATTGCAGCATCCCCATGGCCAGGTGATCAAAATTCAAACACTTGGCAGCTGACTCATCTTTAGGATGGTTGCAGGGTCCCAAGTTCACATGATCACTTTTTGTGACCTTCTGGCAAGCAAAGTTAATGGGGAAGCCAGATTCATTTAACAGCCATATTATTAACTTTTAACAACTGCAGTGATCCAGTTAACAATCTGGTCTTATGACCTCCTTGCAAGGAGCAGCTGTCTGAACACTTGTTGGAGATCTAAAGTTCTCTTCTTCTCCAGAAGCTTAAAGAGTCAATCTACTTTCTGGCTCTCCTTTATTTACCGTGATCATTGACCCCACTTGTTTGTTTGTTCCAGCATCATGGCTTCCTTACCCATTAGAGTTTTTAGCCACTGTCATTGTCCTCCTCCTCCTCCTCCTCCTCCTCTTCTTCCCCTCCTCCTCAAAATCTTTCTAGTTATAGCAATAGCAATAGCAGTTAGACTTATATACTGCTTCATAGGGCTTTCAGCCCTCTCTAAGTGGTTTACAGAGTCAGCATATTGCCCCCACAATCTGGGTGTGAGAATTGATTGTGTGATGAAGGATGCTGAGTGATGTTTTTCAATTACTTTCAACTTCTCTTTTTCCTCATTACAAAGGATCCTTCCTCGGCTTCCCATTTCCATGTGCATTCTTTTTATAGATGGGAACATTAATGATGTGATCGAATATGCCAGCTATGCCAAAAATGGACATTTACAACAAGACTGTGCTAATCAAAATTTCATCTTCTATGTGGACCCAGCAACCCAATTATAACTGACTTGAGTGTGTCTGAATAGTTCATAAATGAAGTTATATCTTCCCTTTTCCACTTTGATGTTTGTTCTTCTCTCTCTTAGTGGTCTTTTCTTTACTAATGCTAAGTTTTCAAATCTTCAGAGCAGTGATCTTCTTGAAACATAACTACCTCCAAAGAATCCAAGACAATCTACATTGTCTTATATTTTATTCTAACAACAATCTTGAGCCTAAAAATAGAGGAAATTATAAATTGTGCCAAGATAGATTTTGATTCAGGTTTTGTCCTTTAACCTCCTGTGACTTATCCAATAACCTGGTGATAAATGCGCTTATGGCGACTGAAATATGATAGCATGGTGAATTTTGAAATTTGCTTAGTACTTGCATTAGACCAGGGATGTCAAACTCGATTTCTTTGAGGGCCGCTTCAGGGTTCTGTTTGACTTCAGGGGGCCAGGATGGGCGTGGCCAGTTCAACACCATTCGTGTCAAGAGTGCCTGTGGTGGCCCAAGGTCTCTGCCAGCAAAAATGGGCTCCCGAGCTCTTTTTCTGGCTGCGACGGCCTCCTGAAAAAACTGAGCATGGGGAGTGGGGTCCATGTGGCACTCCTGAGCTCCATTTTCGCTATCAGAGGCATCGTGGGCCAGTCCTTTGCTGTTTCCAGGGTGGCTCCATGGGCCAGATCTAAGCATTCCCTGGGCCGGATCTCCTTCCCCCCCACACCCCAGGCCTTGAGTGTGACACTCCTGCATTAAACTCTTATTATATCTTGTCTCCTCCTCTGGGTTTTTAGCTCTAACATTTTTATCTTAATCCAGTTTTGTAATGCTAGTTTTATGTGGAGTTATATTCCCCACCGCAATAAGAAATTTACTAGTTATTGGAATCCTCCATATGCTTTTACTGAGATCTGTCTGTGTATAGATATTGCATTAGTTTTCAAATAAAATGGTGCATTTGGGGGAATGTTTTAAAAAGCCTCCTTGTTATATAAGGCTAACTTGTTAATTCAAGATATTGTATGAGAATGCAGACAGTGTGTATTTGTACAGGCAACAAATGGTGTAACAGCATTCATTACATTTTTCATCTTTAAACTTTTAAGATAACACAACCACATGCCGATATCTTGGATGTAAACATTCAGCTTTGGCTAAATAATTGGCAAGAATAGCAAAGCATTCTGGACCCCTGGTATCACATCTGTTTTATGAGAAATAAAATGGATGTCCCATCATGCCCCTTGATTATTTTAAAAATTGTTCTGCATGTTATTCACTGCCAATGCAGTGCAATTTAGCATCCTGCCATTAAAATCTGCATATCTAACTGTGATCTTAAATATATTTAAACTTCCATTAAAAAAGCCTTCAATTTATTTTTCATTTAGTCCCTTTAATAAAAGAGCAATAACGTGCTTTCAGCTGAAGGTTATGTGAGGAAAACTGAGGAATATATTTTAGAAGTAACAGCAATTTTCAGTACCATTTATTGCACTTCAGAAGTCATTTACACTCTGGAACATATATTTAAAGCAAACTTATTGCTTTCCCCCCTCTTTTATTTTTGTAAACATAGCACTTGAATGTTCACATTCTTTACAACCCAATATATGTGTGTGTGTGTGTGTGTGTGTGTGTGTGTGTGTGTGTGTGTGTGTGTGTATATATATATATATATATATATATATATATATATATATATATATATATATATATATATATATATATATATATATATATATATATAATATTTGTGCTGATAAATAAATAAAGGGAGACTAGTATAGATCTATTTCAAACTATTTAGCTCTCATCAGCTAGCCATACCCTTACTGGGAATCGAGCCTGTGCTGTATTGCCTCTTAGGCAGATGTGTTAACCATTGAACTACAGAGCTCGACTCCTTATCAGCCAAGCCAGGGTGAAAGGTATATATTTAAAGTCACAACCCCTGGTATGCCCAAATATGGGAGGAAGATCACTACTTCCATTATCTGTCCTTCGGCTCGTCACAAGAGACCATCCAGACAGAAACCCAATATTTTTTACTGTTGCCTTTTTGTTACATTTTTTATATTTGTGCTGATAAATAAATAAAGGGAGACTAGTATAGATCTATTTCAAGCTATTTAGTGCTCATCAGCTAGCCATACCCTTACTGGGATTTGAACCTGTGCTGTATTACATATTAGGCAGTTGTGTTAGCCACTAAGCAGTATATATATAATATACTTAGTGCATTCTTATTGATTAATGTAACTTAGCCGAGTCGTTTGGAATGCTTTTTGATTTTCATGATCTAAGAGTGGCAAAAAAAGGATTAGGAGATACAAGGTATTATCTATACTATCCTTGATCCTTTCAGCAACAACAAAAAATGTTCTTAGGATAGCACATCCTGAGTTATTCAGCATCCACTGCACATATTTTATTTAATGTGCAATTGATAAACTTGTAAAGTATGCCATGTAGATATTTATGAGATTTAGAATAAAAGCAATGTGCTTTGGAAGCTGAGAACCAAGAACTGATGCAAATTTGAGTAATGTATGCATGGTAAGCAAATTTCAGTCTAATATTTCCCTAACTTGTGTGGAAACAATCCAATGATAATCAGTGATTTTTTTTCAGAATTAATGGAATTCCAAAAATGCAAAACAAAGAATTAGTGATATAAAATACAATTAGAATTTGTACCTTGCGTATCTCTACCTTATTCATTCTTTTTAACAATGTATAAACCAATTTTGATCCAAAATAGGAATAACATCACTTAGATTTATATACTGCTCTATAGTGCTTTATAGGGATGTGGTGGCTCAGTGGCTAGGACATTAACCTTGTTGGTCAGAATGGTCAGCAGTTCGGAGGTTCGAATCCCTAGGGCCTCCAAGTGGAGTGAGCTCCTGTTACTTGTCCCAGCTTCTGCCAAACTAGCAGTTCGAAAGCATGTAAAAATGCAAGTAGAAAAATAAAGACCACCTTCGGTGGGAAGGTAACAGAGTTCTGTGTGCCTTCAGTGTTTAGTCATGCCGGCCACATGATCACAGAGACATCTTCAGACAACATTGGCTTTGAAAAGAGATAAGCCCCTCCCCCTAAAGTCGGCAATGACTAGTATGTGCGAGGGGTACTTTTACCTTTATTGTGCTTTACAGCACTCTGAGTGGTTTACAACATCAGTATATTGTCCCTAACAATATGGGTCCTCATTTTATTGACCTTGGAAGAATGCAAGGCTAAGTCAACCAGGATTGAACTCTTGGCAGTGGGCAGAGTTGGCTTGAAATACTGCATTCTAGCCACTTCGCCACCACCATAGATTTAGGTTTGTTTATTATGTGTAAAAATGTAATCTTAAAATATTTATTGAAATGATTTATATGGCCCCCTACTTTAAAACAGGGTCTCTGAGTGCGGTACAAGATTAGACAACATTTAACCAAATAAAGAGATTAAAAAAAATACTTAAGAAAAAAAATGAAGTGATTGATAGCATTTTAAAATTGTACTAAAGTCCAATTAGGTATAATGCCTCTGAGGGTTAATTTAGCATTTCTCCAATGATTTGAAAGCTCACTATATCATAGCTTGACTTTGGCCTAGGGAGATCTTATTCATCATAAAGATAACTTTTCATTCTGCATTTTTCCTAGTTTATTCAATATTTTTCTATCATTTTACTTTCACCTAGGAGCAATACTTTTGTTCATCCTTCTTAGCCGACACGACTTTACGATCCTGTTCTATTTTTTTTCTCTTCATTTCCCTAGACATTACCTTTCCATCGATGTTTGTTTGTAAACTTTTGGAGCTTGAAACTTGCCAGATGTTTAAAAATGTAATTATATTGGTTGCAACAATGGATCATAGCTACTATTTGAATTCAAATAGCGGAAGAAAATTAAAAGACTGAAGCAAGAGACTAATACAGAATATTGCAACAGCATTGGTGCAACATTTTATTTCTAGATAATCAACAGAGAAAATACATACATACATACATACATACATACATACATACATACATACATACATACATACAACAAATAATGTGATTAAGCTACAGATAGAAAGATCAGAAATAGGCTGCCCTATTTATTTATTTTATTTATTTATTTCATCAAGCATGTATTAGATAAAAGATATAAGTATAAACATGATTATGAATACATGAAAAGAATACAAATTCAAGGGAATATTAGTACAGGGACGGTAGACACATTGGTGCGCTTATGCACCTCTTACAGACCTCTTAGGAATGGGGTGAGGTCAACAGTAGACAGTCTAAGGTTATAGTTTTGGGGCTTTGGGGGAGAAACCACTGTGTCAGGTACTGCATTCCAGGCGTTGACCACTCTGTTGCTGAAGTCATATTTTCTGCAATCGATTGTGGAGCAGTTTACCGTAAGTTTGTATCTATTGTGAGCTTGTGGTTGAAGATGAAGTAGTCATTGAGAGGTAGGACATTGTAGCAGATAATTTTGTGTGTTACCTTAGTCGGCATAGTTCTTAGTTTGTCCAAGCCCAAAATTTCACTTGTCAGAAATGGTAAAGGGTCTCCTGTATGAGCAGGGGGTTGGACTAGAAGACCTCCAAGGTCCCTTCCAACTCTCTTATTCTGTTGAAATATGTCACATGCTTTTAGACTTTTAGTAAAGAAATTAGTGCATTTGTGTAAGTTTTCAAAGCCAGTAGGGGAAATAGTTCATGTATTTTAAGAAATGTTTATCTATCAGCCTTTGTTTCTGGTGTATTTATATCAAGAGATACTGTGATTTTTCCATTTCTAATAACTGCACGGATTGCAGAATGCTGAGTACAGTGTTACATGCTGGCATTTTCTTTCAGCTTGAAGTCCCAGGCTCCTGATTCACAATGTGTTTATGCTCCCTGTGTTGTATCATTAATTTCCCCTTAAAATAACAATAAGCAGCTATAGAATGAAAATCTGCTCCTAGGGCTGTGTTTGCAACCAATGATGCTTCATCAAGGCACAATCCCCTTTTGAGGGGTGGGGCCCGTTTCAAAACTTGAAGTTTTTGGAAAGACTTCCTATAGAAAAAATCCAACTCAGATCAACAGCTTTTGCTCATATTTTGTTGTACCAAAATGCACTTACACAATGTGCTGCATTTTACTAATCTTTATTTTAGATATTCTCCATGGAAAGCAAATTTCAAAGCTATTTTATCTTCATCTCCTGCACTAATACACTTTTCCCAGGATATATAACTCATGCTGTGCTTGCTATCTGATCCCCCAGTAATAAGGTTTCTGAGTGTGCAGTCATGCCCCTCATTACCCTTAGTCAACCCATAGTGAGAATTGGCACAGGTATAAATGGATTTCAGTCGCATAAACAATTTAGGCTCAAAAGTATTCATGAGAGAGTTGCATCTCACTCAGTTCCTAATTTCTGTGTGTCTTGGGAAATGGCAGAAAATATTAAAATATACTTTCCTTCCCAAAGTGGTTAGCTATGAGTTAACCTTCACGGAGTGCAGCTGTCTTGGAGGAAGATGGGAAATAAATCACCCTTGTAAGTCCCCAGTCTTGAGCAATTCAGTGCTTTAAATTTGAGATAACAGGGGGAAAATATTGCTTCTTACCTTCTTGGATTCGGATTCTAACTTTTGAAGAGAATCATAGATTCCCTGACATTGGTCTATAATCCTGACTGGGATGTAATGTTTGCATGATGGCTGTGCTTAGGGTCAACACCAGTAGGAAATCTGTTTTAAGCAGCTATTAAATTAATCATTACAAGTGTCACTACTGAAGCACCTGAATAAATCAAGATAGGAATGATGCATATGAATATAGAACTATTTTCCCCAGAGTACAGGTTGTCCTTTACTTACGACCATAATTGAGCCCAAAATTTCTGTTGCTAAGTGAGATATTTGTTAAGTGAATTTTGTCCCATTTCACGACCTGTTTTGTTACAATATCACTGCAGTTGATAAGTTAGTAACACGGTTGTTAAGTGAATCTGACTTCCCCACTGATTTTGCTTGTCAGAAGGTTGCAAGAGCTGATCACATGACCTTGGGTCATAAGTATGAAGCACTTGCCAAACATCTGAGTTTTGATCACATGATCATGGCACTGCTACAAAGGTCGTAAGTGTGAGAAACGGCCATAAGTTACTTTTTTCAGTGCCATCGCAACTTTGAATTGTCATTAAATGAACTGTTGTTAAGTTGAGGATTACCTGGGCATCAAATGTGGATAGACATTCATGGTTCTTTCCAAATGCCTGCACATATTTTGTGTCTTTTGCCCTTGACGATTGTATACTTAGCGACTAGCAGTCAAATACATAATATGACTTTATTGAAAAATCATGGTATATGAGCAAATGTCTCTAGGCAGGATACAACCTGTCATGGCCCATTTTCAAACTTGAGTCATAATCAAGAAGGAAAGTGAATTATATACCCCAGGTAAGTAGTTAAGAGAGTTTGTCAATCATGGTTTGGTTGGATTACCACCTGCTGCCCTTTGTCCCATCATAATTGTTCGTTTGGAAAGTCTTCAGGGTGACATATCACAGGAGCTAGCAAACTGCCTGATAAATTGCTTTATAAATAATTTGTAAAGCTGGTAATGCAGCTCTCCAGGAAGTCTACCCCTTGAAGCATCATTCTTTGGAATACATTGTACTTGAGGTGTCTATCAACATAATTATCTTCTAGGTGTTTGTTGTGGCCACCTACCTTTCATTGGATTGGGAGTGTAATAAGGGAGAATTCATCTTAGAGAAGGTCTACTTATGTGGTTAAGAGTTGACCCCAATGTGATGGCATAATTATGACAAACATCCCAATAATCCATAATTCGGAACCACGATCAAGGATATCTTGGGTCTCCTGCTGCTTATCTATTGCAAAGAAAGCAGGATATTTAATGCTGATCAAATGCTGAACCAACACTGCAGAATATCCCAAGTTGTGCTTAACAGGAAGCAAGGGAAATAAGACATGTGTTGACCACTTACCTGGGTACTTGAGAGACCGCCTCCTGCTGATTACCTCCCTAAGACCCATTAGATCCCACAGACTAAGCCTCCTTCGAATTCCATCTGCCGGCCAATGCTGGCTGTCAACTACCCAGAGGAGGGCCTTCTCTGTGGCTGCTCTGGCCCTCTGGAACGATCTCCCCGTGGAGATTCGGACCCTCACCACCCTTCAGGCTTTCCGTAAAGCCCTTAAGACCTGGCTGTTCCAGCAGGCCTGGGGCTGTTGAGTTCCATCCCCACTCGAACTGGTGTGCTTGTTGAGACCTTTTAAACTGGTTTTGTATTGTTGTTTGTTTTTGTTGCTTTCCCTTTTGTATTGTCCCCCTTCCCTTTGGTTTTGTTAGACGCCCTGAGTCCCTCGGGAATAGGGCGGCATACAAGTTGAATAAAACCTCAAACCTCAAACCTGTTTTCAGGATTGTGGCCTGACGTGACATCGAGACTACTCTGCTCATTGTTCCTTCCAATTACAAAAAGGCAAGGCAATTCTCTTTTGACAGGAACCAAGCTATTTCGTTCTGCAGTTCATGAATTATATATCCATTGTACTTCATTCCACTCCAGTGGTGGTGCCACTGCAAACTCAGCAAGTGAACAAGTCTTTGGCCCTTGCGTTTCAATTTAATGAGAGGCTCCTGCAGGTAATGGAGATTGTGCACACATATATAAGGTAAAGGTTTCCCTCGCACATATGTGCTAGTTGTTCCCGACTCTAAGGGGCAGTGATCATCTCTGTTTCAAAGCCGAAGAGCCAGCGCTGTCTGAAGACGTCTCCGTGGTCATGTGGCCGGCATAATTAAACTCCGAAAGGGCATGGAACATTGTTACCTTCCCACCAAAGATGGTCCCTATTTTTTCTACTTGCATTTTTTACGTGCTTTTGAACTCCTAGGTTGGCAGAAGCTGGGACAAGTAATGGGAGCTCATTCTGTTACATGGCACTAAGGATTCAAATTGCCAAACTGCTGACTTTTCTGATCGACAAGGTCACCATCTTAGCCACTGAGTCACCGCGTTCCCATTCACACACATATATGTGTGTGCTTATTTATTTCAGGAAAGCTAGGTGGAGGTACATACATGTGCATATCTCCCTGGTGCCAATTAACCTACATGTTGACATGAAGAGGCGATTTTAGCCACAAGAGAAAATGGCCTCAACAATTTGAAGATAAACGTTGAGGGATATGTCGAAGTTTTACATGGTTCTAGACACAAAAGGTCATTCTTTTTTGTCCTTTTATAAAAATACTGTTCACACTCTGTCAATCATATGCAAGATAATCCCATTTTTCTACTCTAAGTAGTTCCCTAAGGCCACATATAAATATTTGTACTACTCACTTCATATATATCTCTTTCTGTCTTTTTCACACAGTAAGAGTAAGAGGGAACAAAATTAAGCTAATAGTTACTTGCATTGTACTATCTTACTATAGGGACGCGATGGCCCAGTGGCTAAGATGCTGAGTGTGTCAATCAGAAGGTCAGCAGTTCAATGGTTTGAATCCCTAGTGCCATGTAATGGAGTGAGCTCCCGTTACTTGTCCCAGCTTCTGCCAAGTTAGCAGTTCAAAAACATGTAAAAATGCAAGTAGAAAAATAGGAACCATTTTGGTGGGAAGGTAACAATATTCCGTGTGCCTTTGGCATTTAGTCCTGTCGGCCACATGACCACTGAGATGTATTCATACAGCCCTGAGTATTTGACTTAGAAACAGAGATGAGCACTGCCCCCTAGACCTGGAAACAACTAGTATGAGGGGAACCTTTACCTTTACCCTTACTATCTTAGTAAGTGAGACAACAGTCCTTTTTCTTCTTGGCTTTTTGTTTTTCGCTTCTGTCACCTTAATATTTTTTAAATGTAACTAACAGACAGTAGAAAAAGACAAGCAAACTGACCATTTAAGCTATTTACTAGTTAAAAATTCCTCTTTAATTTCACTTCGCTAAGTGTGCATTTGTAATACTCCGTCTCCTGCTTCCTCAAATACATATTCAAGACAATCTTTTGAGCAGAATGGCCCACAAAATATTTCCCTGCATTTATTGTTACCATTTATTTAATGATTTATCCTTGCTTTAAAAATAAAATAAGCCATTTGGGGGTATCCCCTGCTGGAAGGAAGGGATAAAAAGTTGTATTGGAGATTACAGCATTTAGATGTATATGAGTGTTCATTCTTAAATTTGTGTACCACCGATTTAATGTGACTCATGGGGGTTTACAGCATCTACAACAATGATAATAAAAACAACATTAAAATATTCATAGCAAACAATAAACCATTGAAATATCCACCAGAAACAATCAAACATTAAAACAACCCTGGTATGCCAGAACAGTGAGACATTCATGATATAGTAAAACAAACAGAATAACACTTTACTATCATAAAACATTAGTAAGCCTTGTTACACAGTCCCATGATAGTTACACTTGATCGTGACAATGACAAGATAGCAACAAGGCAACATTTGCAATGATGAAAGTGTATATGGTGCATAAGCATTTGGTTTAGATAAATAGCAACTTCCAACTCAACCTTCCTTCCACTGCTTGGTAGCCCCAGATGTTTTGGGATCATCACTCCCAAAATCCTGATAAAATAAATGATTTTATTAGAAAGAGCTGAAAATGCAATACAGTAGAATACAGTAGAATCAGAGGTGGTATTCTACCAGTTTGGACCGGTTCACCTGAACTGGTAGCGGAAATCACGGGTGGCCTGCCTACCCACCTTGGCTCTATTTTATCCTATTTAGGGACGTTTTTTGAGCAAAGTGCATGCGCAGAATGACAGGGGCATGCACAGACAGGGGCACACACATTTAGGTAGGGAAGGTAAGTGAAAACCACCCCTGAATAAAATACAATACAATACAGGTAGTCCTCAACTTACGATCACAATTTTTGCTGTTCAGTAGACATTTGTTAAGTGAGCTTCGCATCATTTTATGACCTTTCTTGTCACAGTTGTTAAGTGAATCAACACAATTGTTAAATCAGTAACCAAGTTTTTAAGTGAACCTGGCCTCCCCATTGGCTTTGCTTGTCAGGAGGTCAAAAAAGGTGATCACGTGATGCCAGGATATTGCAACCGTCATAAGTATGAATCAGCTTCCAAGCATCTGAATTTTGATCATGTGACCATGGGGATACTGCAATGGTCGTAAGTGTGAAAAATGGCCATACGTGACTCAACTTCACCCAGACAGCTTTCATGCCTAAGGCAGGACTAGAACTCACAGCTCCTAGTTTCAGCCAAGTGTCTTAACTCACTAGATCCAACTGGGTCTCAATGTATAAGGTGATGGTATTTTCTTTTTTCCTGACATGGTGATTTTACTATTCTTTACTAATTTTTCTGCATTGTACCATTTCTGATCCTACACATTTTCCTGTGATATATACATTTCTGCACATATTTTGTTTGTTTTGGGGACAACAAACAATACTAACATTTTCTGAGGAATACCAATAATTAAGAATATTAATATTCAGATGCTTGCCTTAGTTGAAACTGTGAATTTGATAGTCTCTTGTGTTGGTAGGTAACAGTTGATTTTACATTCCATAGCCTTTTCCACAGCAACAGGAAGAAGATTGAAACTGAATAGCAAGGCAGTTTTAACATTGTAATGAAAATTTGTGCAGTATTTTTAAGTGCTTAATTATGAACTCCGGAATTTAAATATTAATTGCTTTTTTAAAAAAAATCCAGTGGAAGATCTAGCTGTGATTGGCAATTTACTACCTTCTATTAAAATTGTTATGCTGCTGCTGTGATATTAAGGTGTTATTATCACGAAGTTGCCTTTTTATTGCTGACTTCGTTTCAAAAGCAGATACTTGCAAAATCCAACTGTGATATTGATTACCGTTCTATTAAAGTGTTAGGTTTTCATAATTATACCAAGTATTACAGCTATTATGTATCTATCCACAGATGCAATCCGCTCAAAATTATTCTATGTAAATATTACCATTTTCAATGCTATTTGGACCTAGTGGATGGGATTTAGACGTTAAACATTTTATCTGTATATTGTAAGTGATTTCTTATCATTAAAAAAATGGATGTTCATTGGATCGAATCAAGATCACGTGAAGTGTTAATACCACTTTATAATGCCTTGGTAAGGCCACACTTGGAATGCTGCATTCAGTTTTGGTCACCATGATGTAGAAAAGATGTGGAGACTCTGGAAAGAGTGCAGAGAAGAGCAACAAAGATGATTAGGGGACTGGAGACTAAAACATATGAAGAATGGTTGCAGGAACTGGATACGTCTAGTTTAATGAAAAGAAGGACTAGGGGAGACATGATACCAGTGCTCCAGTATCTCAGAGACTGCCACAAAGAAGAGGGAGTCAAGCTATTTTCCAAGGCACCTGAGGATAGAAAAAGAAGCAATGGGTAGAGACTAATCAAGGAGAGAAGCAACTTAGAACTGAGGACAAATTTCCTGACAGTTAGAACAATTAATCAGTGGAACAGCTTGCCTCCAGAAGTTGTGAATGCCCCAACACTGGAAGTCTTTAAGAAGATGTTGGATAGCCATTTGTCTGAAACGGTATAGGGTTTCCTGCCTAGGTGGGGGGTTGGACTAGAAGACCTCCAAGGTCCCTTTCAACTTAGATTGTATTGGATTGGATGTATATATTTTTTAATTAAATGCTATTGTGCACAAATTTGGGTTTGTCGCCAGTTACTTCCCAGTTCTTGGCTTTCATCCTTGTGCAATGCAGTCTGTAGCTGCGGTCCCCAAACCTTTTGGCACTAGGGACCAGTTTCTTGTAAGATGGTTTTTCCATGGATCAAGGAGGGGGAGGAGTATATAATCTAGATTGGTGATGGCAAAACTATGGCCCACACTCCACAGGTGGCAAGCAGAGCCCTCTCTGTGGGCTTGCGAGCCGTCGGCCCAGTTCAGCTCCACTGCGCATGTGTGCGTGCCTCCCACCAGCCAGCTGGTTTTTAGGCCTCTGCTGAGCATGCGCGGGGGGCAGGGAGCATGCGGGAGATGTACATGAATGCATAGAGTAGGGGTCACACATGCATGCATGGGAGGATCTCTTACACATATGTGGGGCATGTGCATGGGGGTCACAAACACATACACGGGGAAGGGGAGGGTGGGGGTGTCACACAAACGTGTGTGGGAGTGCACATGGGGATGGGGCCACACACGCATGTGGGGGCATATGCAGGGGGGTCGTGCATGTATTGCATTATGGGTGCGCACCAGTGGTGGATTTCTAAATTTTTTAGAACCTCTTCTGTAGGTGTGGCCTGCTTTGTGGGAGTGGCTTGCTGGCCATGTGACTGGATGGGAGTGGCTTGGCAGTCATGTGACCGAGTGGGAGTGGCTGGGCAGTCATTTGACTGGATGGGCATGGCCAACTTGTAAAATGTGGTGAAACTCACTTAACAATGCTCTTGCTTAGCAACCAAAATGTTGGCCCAGGAAGTCTGGCATTGAAGTGTGCAGGTCTTAAAGCTGTCAAGTTACAAGACCCTTGCACCCCTAACCTTTTAGAGAAAAAACCCCCAGGGATGTTCAAACTTGACAGCTTTAAGACTTGTGGACTTCAACTCCCAGAGTTCTTCCTCTCGCTCTTCATTGTGATGATGTGCAGATGGACGGGGGAGGGAGCTGGAACCGGTTCTAAACGGCACTGTAGATTTGTGGAACCTCTTCTATAGAAGAGGTTAGAACTAGCAGGAAACCACCCCTGGTGCGCACCTGCACTTTCGGCACAAAAAGGTTAGCCATCACTGACCTAAATCCCTCACATGCAGCTTACAATAGGGTTCATGATCCTATGAGAATCTTAATGCCTGATCATCTGAAGTAGAGGTCAAGAAGCCGGGGAGTGGCTGCAAATATAGATGAAGCTTCACTCGCCCAACCATGGCTCACCTCCAGCTGTGCAGCCCAGCTGTGCAATTCCTAACAGGACATAGATCAATACTGGTCCATGACTCAGGTTTTGGAGACCCCTGGTTTATGGAATTAACAGGTCTAGGGTAGGAGTAGGTGAACATTTCCTTGTTATTTTTCATTACAAGAAATCATCCCTGGATTGCATTATATTTTAGTAGACTAATTAGTATTATAAAATAGATGTAAGCTTCCCTTATATTCATGAAGGACATTTAGAAGGACCGAGAAGCAAAAACCTAACAGAAAAATTATCTATATTTGCTGGCCATTGAAGCTGTAACAGTTTAGTAGACTAAAAAGACCTATAAAATTTGTGTGTATTTAATGTTGTAATTTATAAGTGTAAAACATCTGGTCATTTTTCATTTCACAATAAATGTATTTATACATGTAAAAAGATTTATATGGCCACAGAACTCAGACAGATGTGACTCTGGACTATGCGATAGAAAAGAGTATGTTAAGTGTTTTTTTAAGGTCATGCTAAGCAGTGTAGCAAAAGAATGCAGAGAGATCTTGTTCAGCTTCCGCAATTGGGATCAGCAACTTGGTTGTTAAGCAAAGTGAAAAAATGGTCGTTGTTATGATGCTACTTCTTCTCTCCTTTGCTTTACGGATCTGCAAAGGTAATAAATGTGAAGATTGGTCATAAAATTGCTTTTTTTATCACCATTGTAACTGCAAATGGTCTATAAGTAGTCACTAAACAAGGATTAATATAAGGTGATTCATGGAGTGTATTTTGATCGATAAGAGTGTCATGTGATCAGAAAAGGCTTAATCTTTAAGATGCCATCAAATTATTGATGAGGATTGTGGTGATTGGCAGTAGTTGCAATATATTTCTCAACACAATAACAGATGAACACAGTTGGAAGGGATCTTGCAGGTCATCTAGTCCAACCCCCTGCTCAAGCAGAGACCCTACATCTGCCTCTACCTAGGATGGAACTCAGAACCTCCTGATTGTGAGTCAAGAGTGCCACTGTGATAGGGAAGGTTCTACCAGAACCGCTTAACTCATTTGTCTAGAAAACTTAAGGTTAGGATAGTTTCTTTTTTGTGAAGTTTTATTAATTTTTGATTGTTTACATTGTTTACATTTGATTGATTGTTAGTGCTTAATAAACATTGTGTTATTTTATTTGCTTAGCAGTTCAGGTTACATTCTTACTCTCCAGCCCCTTTTTCTAACCGCTGGTAAAATAACTTCCATGTTTGATAATATTCTATATCTTATTTCTCTTTAAGCTTCAATGTAAGTCTGTCATTTTCTGCACAGTCCAGTATCTTCCAAATTATCTCTTCATCTCGTGGTATTTCTTCATTTTTTCCAATATTGTGCAAATATAATCCTCACTACCGTTAATACATGCAATATTAAATATATATTTTGCTTATCAATTTTTTCTGGTTCTATACGTAATAGAGAAAGTTCAGGTTTCAAATCTATATGTTTCCTATCATCTTTTCTAACCACTTATGTATTTTTGCCCAACATTTTTTTTTTTTTTGCTTTAACACAGGCCCATATATGGTAATATGTGCCCATTTTTGGGTTACATTTCCAACATTTGCTAGACACATTTTTAAACATTTTAGCTAACTTAGCAGATGGTAAGTGCCATCTACAAAACATTTTATATAAGTTTTCTTTACAAGAAGTTGCCATTGTTAATTTATAGTTTCTTTCCCATAAGTTTTGCCATTTTTCTAATTCTATATTATATCTAAAGTTTTTTGCCCACTGTATCATTGTGCCTTTTACTAGGATATTTTCAATCCCTATAAAAGTAAGTGCATTTTTATTACGAAGGGCCTTTTATGTCTCTTTTACTGTGTCTATATTTTTCAATCCCCACATCCTTGGGGACTTTTCTAAACTTTCTCATTGTGCCTTTGCTGCTTGTGAGCATCACATGAGTTTATCAGTGTCACATACAGCTGACCAACAGAAGAATACAGAAAATGGCATCCTGCCACCCATCACATATTTGTAAATCACGTTTTATATCTAGCCAGTGTATTATTCCTATCAGCAATATAAAATCAGTGGCAGGACACCAGCATAAAACTAGTGAATCTTAGTCTTTAAAGGGAAACAGAGAAGCCTAGGAACAAGAACAAGTAAGATAAGTGTTCCCATCAAGGGGGAAATGATCTTCCCCTAAAGTCCCCCATTTCTATTAGGAAAAAAAAAGCTCTAATGTGATTTTTGTTCTAGTCCAGCTGTTCTCAGGTATTGGAAGAGATGGTGTAGGAACACGGGAATGCAGACCCAGTTTGTGAACGGTGCAAATGTCACATATGGAAACGCCTTTAGGTCAGGGGTGTTAAACTCACAGCCCACAAGCTGGGTGTATCACGATCTGGCCGTGCCAGGGCTGTCAAACTTGATTTCATTGAGCACCGCATCATTGTGTTTGACATCAAGGAACTGGAGTGGGTATGGTCAGGCTGGGCATGGCCAGCTCCACGTCACTCATGTCAGGGGCACCTGTGGTGGCCCGAGTGCTCTGCCAGAGACAACAAGCTCCCGAGCTCCGTTGCAGACTCCTGCAACCTTCTGCCAGCAAAAACGTGGGCCTCCCAAGCTCCGTTGCTGGCAGAGGCACTGTGTGCCAGCCCTTCACTGTTTCCAGTGATCTAGGCCAGATCTAAGCACCGGCAGTCTGGATCCAGCACCCGGCCTTGAGTTTGACACCCCTGTGTCACGGCCACCTCCGGTTTAGCAAGGGGGAGGAGGAAGTTGCGATACATCATGTGATGACGACATGATGATGTGAGTTTGACACCCCTGCTTTAGCTTCTTCTTGGTATAGTGATCCTTCTGCTGAAAACTTCTCCATGCTGCCAACCTCCAAATGTGGATTTCAATTCCAAGTATTCTTCTGATTCATAAATTGGTGCCTGATGTTTGGACCCTCTCATAGTTTCAATCACAGGTTGGTTCGCAAGGTGGAATTATGTACGTCTTCAAATATATCAGCTTAATGTCCTTTTACGGGATCTAAGTGTTGAAACAAACATAAAAGGCAGGGTATAAATTCAATTATAAATTAATAAATAAAATATGGAGCCTGCTATAAATGATTAATTTGTTAATTTTCTTCTCGGCATCTATGGGGTAATTATGTTTGTCAGTTTGTTTATAATTTTGATTTATAAGGATGCTATATCTCACAGCTGACTCTGAATTTTGCTGTCTTTTTTCTCCCTGCAGTTGATCATTGCTTTTCAGCAAAAAGCTTTAATTTCAGTGCAAGTTCCCACTGAGAATTAGGAAGCAGGACGTATTGGGAAAGATGAACAATTAGATACAGAAAATAGAAATAAACAATGTCTTTGCTTATTTCACCTACTCCAATACATTATTTTTTGGCACATTTCTATCTTTTTCTTAAATGAAAAAGAAAGAGACATGGTATGAGACTATATTTGAATGTTGAAACTATTGCTTGTTCTTCATATTTATGACTACAGCAAATTATACACAACGTCCCTTACACATATGAATAGAAGAAGTTTAAATTTCCCCGTGACCCGTCAAAACTGCGGAGGACAAAATCGCGCTCGACGAAAGCGCGCATTTGACGTCATCACAGCGCGACGAAAAAAATTAAAAATTGAAATAAAATTAAAATTAAAGCAAGCCGATTCACATAAAGGTAAGGGTTAGGGTTAGGGTTAGGGTTAGGGTTAGGGTTAGGGTTAGGGTTAGGGTTAGGGTTAGGGTTAGGTTAAGGGTTAGGGTTAGGTTTAGAGCATTAGGGTTACGTTTAGCGTTAGGTTAAGGGTTAGCGTTAGGTTTAGCATTAGGTTAAGGGTTACATTTAGGGTTAGATTTAGGGTTAGGTTAAGGGTTAGGTTTAGGGTTAGGTTTAGGGTTAGGTTTGGGGGGGTTAGGGTAAGGTTTTCGCTTTATTTTTACATTTTTCAATCACAGCGCGATGTTTTCGTCACGCTGTGATGACGTCAAATGCGCGCTTTCGTCAAGCGTGATTTTGTCCTCCGCGGTTTTGTGGTGGAACCAAATTTCCTCACTTCTGATTCTTGGCCTTGAGTTAATTAATATATCAAATGTTTGTGTTATGCATTATGGAACATAGAAAATATAATAATAGAGTTGGAAGGGATCTTGTAGATCTTCTAGTCCAATATTGGTGGAGACCCTATATCATTTCAGACAAGCGGCTGTCCAGTCTTTTCTTAAAAGCCTCAGATGATGGGGCACCCCAACTTCTAAAGGTAAAGAAGGCATTCCACTGGTTAAATGTTCTCACCATTGGAAAATTTCTCCGTAGTTCTAGTTTGCTTCTGTCCTTCATTAGTTTCCATCCATTGTTTCTTTGCAGTATGAAGCGGTATATAAGTCTAAGTGCTATTGCTATCGCTACTTAACTATTCATCTCCCTCAGAGTTATCCAGGAAGAAAGTTGACTAAATAGAGACTGAGGTGGATGAAAAGAAAGGCAAAAGGGAAATATCTATCAGCCTCCTTTGTGACTACTGAACATCAAAAATAACTGCACCCTGTTTGGGTGGGACAGCTGTAAACATCTGCCAGTGATTGAGGAGGTTTACCCTAAGGGAAATCGCCTGGATTTTCCATGTTGCATGATCCACGTGGGTCTGTCAATATTTAGTGTTGTTGACATCTGAAAAGGTTCATGATTTAATGAACACGATGTTCTACATTTGGAATGTTTGATGGGCACAGAATCTTGTTATCTGGAAGATCACTACAAAGGAAATATTTGAAAACAGAGTATTGTCATTCCAAAAACTTAGTTAGCTGCCTATTTTTTTTAAAAAAACTTTTTTTAAAAAAAAGGATAACCTCTGATGCGCATGCACAGACACAAATTATAGAATGTGGTGTAGTGAATTAATTTAGCTCACTAAAAGTATAGCTCTCAACACCATCAATCTAAAACATAATTAAAATAGTATTGGTGGTGGTCTAAGCTAAGCTTCCTGGGAATGATAGATTGCATTAGTAAATTTTGCAGTAATCCTTGTTTTAATGAAGGCAGAACTGATTAAATCCTTCTTTCCTCATTTGGACAGCAACTGGGGAATCTTTCAGCTAAAGCTTATGTATACTGCATTGGCAGAAAACTGATTGACAGCTATAAGAAATAGATGGCTGCAGTTTTGTCACTAAACTAAACTGGATATTAAAAGCTAGAGTTTAAAAAATGTAGTTTCAGAAATATAAATTAATTGTCTGAGATTCGGGTTAATGTCTGGGTTCCAAATAGTATCCAAAAGTAAATCAGATTCCAAGGCAAAGTATTGCTCAAAGTTCCAATTGATTAAGAGAGCCATGTTGGCACATCTGGGAAAACCCAAATCTGAAAGCTTCCCGGTTTTCGCCACCTAGTTGAAGTTCAAGTTCTTGCCCCCACACCCACAAGTCCATCATATGGTCCAATCTCCCACTGCCATGCTGGCAGTTTCACCCTTCCAATTCCAGTCAGGTGCAGAGGTGCAAAGACAAAGGATGACCTTGGCTTTCTAGAAAGGAATTTTGTTATGGCTACATAGTATGTAACTCCTTACAATCCCCATTCCCATTTTTCCATAATAGAAAATGCATAGTAGAATAATAGAAAGTGTGGCAGGCCAAAGATCCAAAAGAAAAGATGGCTGCAGGCCTGACATTAATATTCTTTCGAGTCTTCTGCTTTATCAGCAAGGAACAATAAGGAAATTATTTATATTACTGGCTATACTATCTGTTCCATGTCCACAAGATGTTGTGTGGTCATGTAACTTCACATTTGTTTTAGTCATGCGTCACTGATCCAACCTAGGACTAAATTGTAGTTAGCAAAATGAGAGAGGATGATACCAAAATTCCACCAGAATAGTGTCTAAAATATATTACAATCTATATTCTAGGACATCTTATTCTCTTATGGATCTTGGGAGGTCTAAGAAAAACCAAACAAACTCAAGATAAACGTTGATGAATATTTGGATGCAAGTTTTCAAGGATATTTCAGTGTTGTCAGATAGACTGGAGAGTTGAAAAGGTATTTCTAAAAGAAGACAGTTTCAAAACACCTGTGTTGTACTGTGAAGGAAGTTACATAGACCTGGCCATGTAGCCTGAAAGAAATAAACTCAGGTCAAGAACATCTTTACCTTTTATTGTCATTACTGAAAACTTTCTACCAGGATTTGAATAAAGTTTTAATGTGGAATGTTCCCAATTTAGCACTTCACTGATAAAATCCTTCCTTTGTCTTCCCTGTGAAATCTTTCTGTTTTGTTTGTTTGTTTGTTTGTTTGCACTAATGAAATAGCTTCCATTAGCCTCACGGTTCTCTGTGGTTTCTGCCCTTTGTAACATCTTTCCCCTGGTAAGAGCCTGAGACTTGGCTGTGCCAGTTGGTTTGGGATTGCGACAGGAGAGCATCACACTTGAAGTGGTTGATGGACCAATAGCAAAACTCACTTTGTCACCTGCAGCTTCAGTTTCCACCCTTCGTCTCTCCCTATCTTTTCCATCTTTTTAGCATACTTTTTAAATATAATCCATATGTTATTAGACAGTCAGTAAGCCGGTCGGTCAGTCGGTCGGTCGGTCGGTCGGTCGGTCGGTCGGTCGGCCGGTCAGTCAGTCAGTCAGTCAGTCAGTCAGTCAGTCAGTCTGTTTGTTTGCCTGCCTGCCTGCCTGCCTGCCTGCCTGTCTGTCTGTCTGTCTACCATATCCATCCATCCATCCATCCATCCATCCATCCATCTACCTATCTACCTATCTACCTATCTACCTATCTACCTATCTACCTATCTACCTATCTACCTATCTACCTATCTACCTATCTACCTACTTACTGTATCTATCGTACCGAATGTATGTATGTATGTATGTATGTATGTATGTATGTATGTATCTATCTATCTATCTATCTATCTATCTATCTATCTATCTATCTATCTATCTATCTATCTACCTACCTACCTACCTACCTACCTACCTATCTACCTATCTACCTATCTACCTATCTACCTATCTACCTACTTACTGTATCTACCGTACCGAATGTATGTATGTATGTATGTATGTATGTATGTATGTATCTATCTATCTATCTATCTATCTATCTATCTATCTATCTATCTATCTATCTATCTATCTATCTACCTACCTACCTACCTACCTACCTACCTACCTACCGTATCTATCTATCTATCTATCTATCTATCTATCTATCTATCTATCTATCTATCTATCTATCATCCATCCATCCATCCATCCATCCATCCATCCATCCATCCAAGACTTAGAAATACAGATAGCTAGAGACCAATAGAACAAATTGTAGAATTATTACTAAATGTTTATTAGATGATATTTCTTGTTATCTCACCTTATCCCACCTTCTCCTTTAGTGAAAATGTACAAAGCTTACTTAATCCTTTGTTCTTGGTTCTTGGCCTTTGGACCAGGAACCCTTTCCCTTGGAGTACCCGAATAAAAAGCGATCAGAAAACCTGCAGCTTGCGTCTGGAGTCCATCATTGCCTTCAACACCAGGCTCAGACCCGAATTGGGGGCAACAATAGGAATGCAGTCACTGGGACAAATAGGAACTGTTCAAGTGTTTGTGGAATCAACTCTTCCTACTTTCTCCCTAGAATGTAAAAAGAATGTCTGCAACCTTTAATTTTCAAGTAGAAAAATCAAAGACAATGTCATTGGCAAGGCTACATCCAGAGCACAGCTCAAAATGAAGGCCATTGGGTCACCATTCACAATATATTATGTGTCATTTCCCTGAAGGAATGGTTTCGGCTTCTTTGACCAGTACAGGAACTGCTGCTTATCTTTTCACTTTTTTTTTGCCATGAGTGCAGAAAACATGAGCGTGTTAAGGTCAGTTGGGTGAATAAATTCATCAAGCTGCAGTGGCAATTGGTTTCATCTTTGGGAATGGTTAGCATCAAGAATTGTGTGCAATTATTAAACCCCATTCAAAAAGCATGATGCTCAAAGCATTAAAGCTTTACAATTATAGAAGTGAAATTAGCCCTTGTTCTTTGTGTTCAATGGATGCACACAGATAATGTATAAAACTAGAGATACGACTATTGCAAGTCTTCTTATTAGAATTAAATATTAAATATTCTATAAGAACTTATTGCACAGAAAGGAAGTAGAGTTAAGAATATAAGGTCAAATGTTGAGCATGCAGATTTTCAAAACAAGAATACTTCCCCTTCCCCCTCTCTCCCATTGTGATTAATCTGTAAAAAAGTTTCCAAAGTGTTTGTTGTAATAGTCCCAATGAGCAAACAATAAGAAGTTTTACCTAAATGCACTTAAACACCAGAATGAAAAGAAAAATAGCTTCCAAATATTTGTATGCAGAATTTTTGCGGGGTTACCGATATATCTACGGAGATTATCAGTCATCCAGATCATGGTTTTCCTGAAGATGCTTTTTCAAGACGCAACTGGACTTTCTGGTGGATTTTTTTTTAAAGACATTTTGCTTCTACTCCCAAAAGCTTCTTCAGCTCTGACTGGGTGGTGGAGAATGGAAGATGAGTTTTCTATTCTTTTTTTTTTTTTTTTTAATAATTATTTTTATTTTTTTGTTACATAGACAACAATGGGAAAGGGAGAGGATGGAGAGAGAAAAAAAAAGGGGGGGGGAGGGAACAATCAATTACAGATAATACAGAAAAAAAAAAGACAACAATCAGAGAAACAAAACAAAACACAGGTATCTATTATGAAAAAATAGGAAGTATATCAACTGGTTACAACATGTTCTGGTGCTTCTCTTCGATTGACTCCCATTAATTCAAGTATCTTAACTCGAATATTTGCCATATCAACATCATTATACCTCCGGTTTTAATTATTGTAATTATTTAAATATCCTTCATCCTTAGTTATGCTAAGGAATTAGTCCATAACACATGCTGGCAGTTCATTTACTTATTTGTAAGATGAGTTTTCTATTCTTTTTTTTGTTTATATGGCCTATTTCTATCTATTTTTCTTGTTATAATTTTAGTGAGCATTCCTTGTGCCCATCCTAGTCTAAATTTTTCCCATTTGTCCTTCTGACAGGAATGGTTTGCAACTGTGTCATCAACAATTTCACTCATAAGATTTATCGTGGTTCCTTTTCCTTATCATGAACTTCTACATTATAAATAGGGTCAGCCGTACATTTGAGACCAGTTCTTTCCTGGCCATAGTCAAATATCATATAATTGCACATTGTTATGACATTTTATACAGTAAGGCTAAAATAGAATAGAATAGAATAGAATAACATAGTTATTTGAACTAATCTCCAAATGATATACAATACAATAGCAGAGTTGGAAGGGATCTTGGAGGTCTTCTAGTCCAACCTTGGTAAAGTTGTTATTAAAAGATAATATGTGTGGCTCACAATAGAGTGGAGTAGAGTAGGGTAAGGTAGGGTAGGATAGGATAGGATAGAATAGAATAGAACAGAATAGAATAGAATAACATAGTTGGAAGGAACCTTGGAGGTCTTCTAGTCCAACCCCCTACCTAGGCAGGAAACCCTACACCATTTCAGACAAATGGTTGTCCAACATCTTCTTAAAAACTTTCACTGTTGGAGCATTCACAACTTCTGGAAGCAAGTATCAATGAAGTAAGCTATGGATGAATTATGAATCAGAATCGTTGGGATTTTGGACAGGCCATTCTTCTATCATATTTATTCATCCATGGTGCAGAAATAATAGTAATGACAACATAACATGTACTATTCTTATAAAGACAAACGGAGTGGTGTGGTGGCTTAGAGGTAGAGCTCTCGCCTCACAATCAGGAGGCTGTGAATTTGATCTTTAGGTAGAGGCAGATATTTCTCTCTCTGAGTACAGTATGAAAATATCTGCTATGAACTCTACATTGGTGGCAGGAAGGGCATCTGGCCGGTAAACTCTCTGCTAGCTCCATTCAGTTGCTCCACCTCGCATGGGGTCATTAAATGAAAATGAAGTTGATTGTTGTAAAGACAAATTGTTATGGCAGTGGTGGTGATATAGTTGCCTGTTGTGGCCCAGCAGGAGCCATTGGAGCTGCCACCAGACTCTGACAGCAAGGGGCCCTATGAGTCAGCTCTGGAGGATGTGGAGGACCCTGGACAGGGTTCTGAGCAGGGCGCAGAGAGGCTGGTTGGCCGCCAGGAGGCTCCTGAGCCTTGGACCAGTGGGGAGGAGACAGTGGGGAGGAGACAAGGGAGTGTGATCCAGACATCATGCATTGGAGCAGTGGGGAGGAGCCAAGGGAGTTGTTCCTGGATGCCCAGCAATGCCGGGCAGATTGACATAGAGAGCAGCTATGCAGTTACCAAAAATAATTGGACCCAGGTGATTGTAATTAGGCTCCTCTCAAGATAGTATTTAAAGAGAGACTGGGAGGAGCCTGGTTTTGCAGGATTCAACGTCATTCCTAACGCTGGAGAAGCTGTTATATGTCGAAGTCTGAGTTGCTGCCAAGGTTCTTATCTGTTTGTTATGCTTGGCCTTCAGCCACCGAGGGTTTGGTTTCTTGCTAATAAAGTGCTGTGACATTCCAGTTAAGCTTGTCTCGGCATTCGTTACTGGATGGAGGAGGGGGGTCAGAACAGTTGCCTAACATTTAAAGTACTTTTTATTTTGCTTTTTGGAAAGCAGAATGTGGAAATGCCACAGAATTTAAAAGATGGAAATGAAAGCAGGTGGTTGTTCCCTTAGGCATGTTTGATTGTATTCTGCCAAGATTAATTATTTTAGCATAGAGGGAGATCATCTAATGAGGGCAAAAGGCGAGGATCCATTGGACTTTTTTCCTTTCATCTTTCTGTCCATTGGAGGATTGCAACCTGTTCATTTTCCATCAACTGCTGCCTTCCAAGATTTTGATCATTTTTTTTCCTTACTGAAGCAAACTGATTACCAAACTGTTCCTCTTTTTGCACTTACAGAGTCATGATTTGGAACACTTTTATTTTTATGTCTAATAATTATGTCAGGCTTGAGGTGACCCAATGAATTAATCAAATAAGAAAGAAACAAAGGAGAGTTTTCCCCTGGTGGTATGATCTTTTTTTTCCCCTTTGGAAATTGTGGTTATTGAGAAATGTATTGCAAATTTTCAGAACGATGCGTGGAAACTGATGTTGTACATTTAACAAGTTGGCCTGTTGTGATGAATGAATTTCCATAAGTGACCGTTGATCAAGCAAGCTTATTTTAGACTAATAATACAGTAGTTCTCCGTAGTTTTTGAGCTGGAATTTAATAATTGTCCCCTGTTTGTAAATTAATTAAACACACTTAAGATAAATCAGGACTCTTTAACTTCAAATACCACAGCAATCAGTGAAATCTTCACACTTTATATACAAGGTGCTAAATCATCAGAATTTTCAGCATTTTATTTAATTTGCACTAATCAATGTGAGGTGCTTGAGGTCTTACTTTCTCATGTTATTTTGCAATAATTATGTTTTAATATAGAGGTAACGTGTATTTAATTACAGTATATTTTGTTCTCTGCAAAATTAAAATAATACCAGAGTATGTTAGCTAATTCTTCTCATTGTGTATGCCACGGATGGCTAACCTTTTCGGCACTGAGTGCTGAAACTGGAGCGTGCGTGTTGGAGCGCTGGAGCGCTGGAACCTGGAATAAAGTAGCAGGCCGGGGCCCTTGCATGCAGCAGCCAGCTGCTCTTTCAGATTCTGGCATGTGCACCAGCCAGCTGATCCGGCACTCATGCGCACCGACCAGCTGCTGTCTTCCAGGTTCAGTGAGTTCAGTGAGTTCATGTGAAGACCAGCTGACCGGCACACATGTGTGCACTGGAATCCAGAAAAGCCGCTGCCCACCGCGCACATGAATGCCAGACCGCCTGGCCGGTGCACATGCATTTAGCAGAACCCGGAAGAGCAGCTGGCGATGACGCACATGCCCACAGAGAGAGCTTTGAGTGCCACCTCTGGCACACATGCCACAGGTTCGCCATCACAGGTGTATGCACTAAAAACACATTTTGGATTTCAAATATTTTTTGACCGTTAATCTTTCCTGCAGTTTCAATTTCTGTTTGAGCACAGAACAATAACAGTAACAAACAAACTTGTATGTTGCTTTGTACCATCCGTAGCTTAACTGCATGTTAAAATCAGACAGGATAGGATCATTATGTGTTTCCAATGTAAAGCAGGTGGCTATGTATCAATTGGAGCCACTTGTTTTACATTTTATAAAGATCAGATGTTTAATTTGACACCAACATTTAAAGAATACTGAACAGTTAGGAGTAATAGCCATAATAACCTCTGCCTGCATATTTGTCTACTGATTTTGAGCAGAGGTGGTATTCAGCCAGTTCGTAGCGGTTCACCTGAACTGGTAGCGGAAATTGTGGGTGGGTCTGACTGTCGGCCCAGGTCTATGCCATCCTATTTAGGCATGTTTCCAAGCCAAAGCGCATGCGTGGAAGCCCAAGTGCATGAGTGGATGGGGTGCATGCTCACATTTGCAAACTGGTAGGGAAATAAATAAATAACATCTCTGATTTTGAGACTCTGGTAGAGAATATCTAGCCTATTGCAAATTTCAGGACATATTTATTTGGATTCTTCCTGTTGTAACTCAAAAATGGCAGCCATTATAGTTTATGTCAATGCTCGGCACTAAAAAGGCCCGTAAAAGACCTATCTCAGACAGAAAAAGTGTTAAATATGTAGGTTTATTGCTCAGAATTAGAAAGTCATACATACAAAGATGCTTGGCATAGAAAACATGATGTCACTCTCACTCTCTCTCTCTCTCCCTCCCTCTCTCCCTTTCTCTCTTTCCTTATCACACAAACATGAATTCCTACTGTATCTGCCAAGTCCAGAAGTCTTTAAGGTGATACGTTCCGACTAAGTAATATAGACATAGACTTCCTGCCTGTTGGCTATTACATACAGTTTTCCAGACTATTGGAGGACAAATTTGCTCCCATTTGCCATGAGTTGATGCTGGTTGGCAAGATCTCATTAGATGGTGTTGGTAGCATCTTGAAAGAAGATCTGGATTTTTTTTTCATGCCTGTTACTTCCAAAGAATGGACAGGGTCCTCTGTGATATGAGTTCAGCAACCTATATATCAGATCTGTATTCCTTCTGGCAGATATGAGCCACCAGAGAAGGAAGGGGATATAGCTTGATAGATGGCATGGCATCCTTGAGGGAAAAGTATGTGCAGGCTGTGAAAATGGGGTTTCAAACACAATTTGAAAGTGGGGATGTGACTCTTCCTATAGAACAGGGATGTCAAACTCATGTCTGGTGGGCCGGATGCATCACATGCTGGCCTCGCCTCCTCCCGGTTTAGCGAAGGGGGGGGGGAAAGTCCCAATAGGTCACGTGATGCCGCCATGACAATGCGCCTTTGACACCCCTGCTCTAGGAGCTACTATTTCTTGCCACTTAGAGACTGTTTTCCATTGTTTTGTTTTGTTTTGTATTGCCTCCTGTCAACTGTGTTTACAAAAGTTTTCGTGGCAAGATTTCTTTGGAAGTGGTTTGCTATTTTGTTTATCCAAGGGCCGAAGAAGTGGCCCAAAATCACCAAGTTGGCTTTGGGCCTAAGGTAGGACCTGAATCAGTTTCTAGCCAGGGGCCTTAACCAAGCTGGCTCTTTTCCAAATTATCAACAGCGTTTGATTCCATTGCTATTGATAAGATAGTATTTTGGCCTCTTGCAGAAGGTAGAGGACACGATTTTGCAGTGATTGTTCTCTTTCCCGATTTGGAGGAATAGAAATCAAACCCTTAACATTCTGTGGGTTGAGGTGCTTCAAAAGTTGGCCCTCTTTCCAATTTTGTTTACCATCTATCCAAAGCTTCTGGGAGAATTATCCATTGATATGGGGTTAGAGATCATCAACAGGCTGATGATACTTGTAGAAAGATATTAAGGTACAAGTATTAAGATTACCTTAATACCTGTATGTATGTATGTATGTATGTATGTATGTATGTATGTATGTATGCATGCATGTGTATGTGTGTGTGTGTGTGTACTGGACAAAACCAGACGATCAATCAATCTTCAATCATAACACAGAAGCACACACGGAGAACTCAGGGGTGGGTTCTGGCAGCCGCTACTGCCAGGCGCAGTACAATTTTTACAAAGTACAGTACTTTTTTTTTAAAAAAGGAGAACTGGTTCGGGGGCATGGCAGGCCTGGGTGGCTGCCGGTTCCAGCGACGTAGGCCAAGCCACTACCAGTTCAGCCAAACCTGTCCGAACCGGTAGAAACCCACCACTGGGAGAACTTTGATGGAGATAGGGCACAAGGAGAGAGTGACGCCCTCACATGGCCTCCCTTATATAGACAGTTTCTTAAAGTGATAAGCCTGTTAACTCATTCTCATTGCATCATCTCAGTTTACAGCCTTACAGCAGCTGGTCAGCAATTAAATCATCATTACCTTAGCAGATTATTAACCCATAAGATACAAGATAATATTTCACAGGAGTTCACCTCCCTGATTCTAGAGTATAGGCATGATGCCATGTCTATACATGTGGTTGTGGGGAAATAAAGCACAATCTGACTTGCAAGTTCAGTGTGAGTCCCACTGGTAGATGAAAGCAGGAAATCAGCTTCACAAAAAGGCAAAGCTTATGTTTATTGAGATTGGCTATAATGACAGAATCTTGCAAGTCTGACTCTGGATAGCAACACATGTGGGGAGTGAGTTAGAAGTGTTATCACAGTGTTAAAGTAATACTCTAAACTGTCTAAAGGCCTGTGAATTGAGCTGTCTATAAATCATTATAATAAATTTTTAAAAGTCAGTTCCAAAGTTGAAATCCTGAAACTTTTCTCCTTTAGGTTGGATTTGACTTAGTCTCGAAGCTGCCTTTTTAAAAAATAAATAAGAATTGAGGGGTTTCTACTGCCTTCCTCACCATTTTCACTTAAGGCTGATTTCTGCATTTACCGTATATCATCTTTAGGCTCAAATCCAACATTCAACATTTTGTCCTCTTATGTTTAGTTTGATGTCACAATGACCTGGCTGTTTGTTTCCCAGAGTCTCTTGTTTGTGGCAGTTGTCATATTTTATCTGGGAATATCTGGTTTCCAACAGATCCTGAGCTCTGCCTCCTTAGAGGTAAGTGGAGGCAATTATCCTGAAATCCTCAAATTGTGCATCAGAGATGGGACATTCAAACGTTTTACCACAAATGAAATAATGTATTTTTATTAGGTTTATTGATTTGTGGATCATCCTTGGCCAGCTTGCAGTGTTTTTCTGCTCCCTGCCCAAAGATTGTGGGGAGGTGAAGGACTTTCAAAACCAAGATTGCCTAGCAACAAATGAATTAGAATCACTCATATTTTTCACTCAAGCAGGGCTACTTTGCGCCTATTAAGTGAAAACCATGAAACGTTCTCATATACTTGTTTTTTCCTGTTTTCTTTAAGTGCAGCTCTAAGAAAATTGAAAGATTAATATCTCAACAAAATCACCTCTGAGGAACAGGAGAGGCCCATATGTTTCTATAGTTTTCTGCTCTGACCCCCTCCTCTGTCCAGTAATGAAAGCCGCGACAAGCTTAAATGGAATCTCCTTTAATAACAAGACCAGAATCTCGGTGGCTGAAAGCCAAGTAAACAAACAGATAAGGAGCTTGGCAGCAAGTCCGACAAACCTTGGCAGCAATTCAGACCAACTCTGGCAGCAATTCAGCCTGCCAAGTTAGTTTCTCTTTAGTCAAAGTGTTGACTTCTGCAAGAAGGGCATGGCACAAGCAGCCTTTTTTATAGTCTGGAGAGGAGCCTAATGACTATCAACTGAGCGTAATTACCTCCTGTAATTGCATAGTTGTTCTTGATGCCGAGTAGCTCTTCGATGGTGTGCATCCAGGAACAACTCACTGTTGGTTTCTGGATCACTCTCCCTTGACTTCTCCCCATTGATCCAAGGCTCAGGCGGCACCTGGTGGCCAACCAGTCTCTCTGCACCCTGTCCGGGGTCCTCCACATCCTCCAGGGCCGACTTATAGGGCCCCTCACTGTCGAAGTCTGGTGGCAGCTCCAACAGCTCCTGCTGGGCCACAACAATTTTCTCATGTCATATCTGTGGGAAAAACTGAGTTTGTGTGGACTAAGTGCTTTTATACTTCAACCAACTAGAGATCAAATGAAAGACAGAGGATTAGTAAAAGAATAAGGTGAAGGTATGTTTGAACTGTAAAATCACAGATTCGCACAAAGTGGTGAAGACAGGACAGAAATAAAACATCTTGTTGCACTGAGTCGCACAGCAATGATGAACATGAGCCAATTATGGAAATGGAAGGTTATCAGCCTGGCAACCAAATAGAGTGGCTGTATTGTGTTCCCCATAGCTACCAATACAGTGGTGGGTTTCACATTTTGTTACCACCAGTTCTCCCCATGCATGCTTGTGTGCGCGCATACGCCTGACCCTCTATATGTGTGCTTTGCTTGCATGTGCACCTTTCACGCATGCACCCGGCCTCAAAACATGCCTAAATAGAGCTGGGGTGGATGAGCAGGCCCACCTGCAGTTTCCGGTACCGGTTCGGGCGAACTGGTCTGAATCGGCTGAATACCCCCTATAGTTAGCCCTTAAGAAAGCAAGACAGGAAGAAACCCTGAGCTGTAATGCTGAAGAAGGCTCCTGTGTATTCCTTGGACAACAAAGCTGACTAATAAGCAAGTGCTGGAACACATAATGCCAGACATATCACTATAAGGTAAAATCACATAAATGTGTCTCACTTATTTTGGCTATGTCATGTGGGTAAATTCACTGGAGAAAGCTATTATGTTTGGAAGAGTTAGCGGTAAAAGGAAACCAGGCTGCCAAACCACACAGTGTCCGGATACTGTGACACCAGCCAAAGCATAGAAAAATATCAGAAGGTATGGAACAACTTGGCCCATAGAATCTCCAAGAGTCAGACACACAAACTTGAATGGATAACATCATTGTCATATTTGAACTAATCTCCAAATGATATTCAATACAATAGCAGAATTGGAAGGGGTCTTGGAGGTCTTCTAGTCCAACCTCCTGCCTAGGCAGGAAACCCTATACCATTTCAGACAAATGGCTATCCAACATCTTCTTAAAGACTTCCAGTGTTGTGGCATTCACAACTTCTGGAGGCAAGTTGTTCCACTGATTATTTGTTCTAACTGTCAGGAAATTTCTCCTTAGTTCTAGCTTGCTTCTTTCCTTGTTTAGTTTCCGCCCATTGCTTCTTGTCCTACCCTCAGGTGCTTTGGACAATCCTTTGACTCCCTCTTCTTTGTGGCAACCCCTGACATATTGGAACACTGTATCATGTCTCCCCTAGTCCTTCTTTTCATTAAACTAGACATACCCAGTTCCTCATATGTTTTAGCCTCCAGTCCCCTAATTATCTTTGTTGATCTTGTCTGCACTCTTTCTAGAGTCTCCACATCTTTTCTACATTGTGGCAACCAAAACTGAATGCAGTATTCCAAGTGTGGCCTTACCAAAGCATTATAAAGTGGTATTAACACTTTACGGGATTGATTCTTGATTCTTTCCCTCTGTTTATGTAGCCTAGAGCTGTGTTGGCTTTTTTGGCAGCTGCTGCACACAGCTGGTTCATATTTAAATGGTTGTCCGCTAGGACTCCAAGATCCCTCTTACAGTTACTACTATTGAGCAAGGTACCACCTCTATGTTGAGAGAAGCTATACAAGGCCCAACTGTTAATGTGCTGGGGATCAACCGTCTTCTTGGCGTTGGTGGGCCAAAATGTTTTCCCACAAGATCAAAAATATGAACATCATGGTTATCACAAGGCTGTCAAAAATGAAAGCAGAGGGCAGATAAAGGATAAGAAAATAAACTTTAATTTAAGATACAAAATCAAATGTTTCAGAATATTTTCAGGTCGCGATGGTGCATCTGGAAGACTTGAGAATAGTGTTACACATCACGACAGAAACTGATTTCATATGCATTAAGTTAAATTGTTCTTAGAGCTTCAGTATTCAGATTCTTGCTATTTTAGGAGCATTTTTCCTTGTGGCTCATTTATAGAATTTACTTAATTGCTGAACTAAATCTGTCTCTGCATGTGCATATATTTTTTTTCATTTTGTTCAAAGCACATTTCCGTTCATATTTAAAAGTTAGCATTATCTCAGCAGGCAGTCCATTTTTCTTTACAAAGAAGTATTTTCCCAATAAAAATCTGAAACAATGCTGAAGACATTAAATGAATAGAGTTAGGATTTAAGTATCTAATATCTTCCAGGAATGTCATAACACACTTGGGATGTGCCAAGTTATCTTCTTTGATAAGTTGGTACAGCCAGTCTTCATATGCAGTAAATTCATTTTTAAAAATGCAAAGGAAGGGATAGGAGACAGACAGGGAGATGATAAGTTATTAAATGACTAAAGAGTTTTCTAATAATTAAAGTTCAATTAAATTGGTTAATTGGATTGAATTAATTGGTTATAAGATTAAAACAATATTGTATAGTGCATTTACTGTGTAGATATTGGGACAAAGGAACAGGAACAGAAGTACCTAGTCTAATAGTGAATGAATCAGTCAAGATAAATTGTGAGGCTATTTAACATACACACATACACACTGCAGCTATTAGCAAAGCACAAAGCAGAACAAGGTGTGAACCGTGAGAGTCGTGAGCAAAACACGAGAGGATTAAAAAGGAAATTATTCATATTTACAATATTTGTTAGCTGCCACCATCAATGAAGAGTCTGCCATTTTGCAGTAAGTGGTGTGTTATGAAGAAAGAGCTGCTGATGAAGGTAAAGGAGAGAAAGTAAGAGTGACGGAGAATAAAGGAGCAGATGGAAAGCAGACTTTCATAAGTTCATATGCAAAGCAATGGCAAGAAGTTGGCAAGGGAAGAGGGCTTTCTTTGTACAAGGAGGGCCATGTTTCTTTATTGGGGAGAGTTCAGTGGCGGTATTCAGTCGGTTCAGAATGTTTCAAGCGAACTGCGGGTCCGTCCTGGCTCTATGCTGTCCTATTTAGCCATGTTTTCTAAGCGCACCTGCATGCAAGTCACGCACATGAGCAAAATGCATGCATGGAAGAGAGTGGTGGGTTGCAGGTGGTACGTCCTGGTACAGATGTACCAGTGCCTGCCGGAGCACCGGGTACCGTTCTGGTCCGGTGCTATGGTGGGCCCACCCGCCCGCCCGTCCTCCTTACCTGTATTTGAGCTCTTCGGTGCTTCCGCACACGTGCATGGCATGTATGGTGCCTGCGCGATGCTCCGCTGAGCAGCTGAAGCATCATGGAGATTCACGGTGGTTTCACAAGCGGTAAGGATGCATGCGCACGCTGCACGCATTCATGTGGTGTACACTTGGCCCCGTTTCACCATACCGGTTGCAGCGGGATCCGGAACTGTTGGTGGAAGGCCATGTGCATGTGTGAAAGGGACACATGCTCACGAAGCTCACAGTTTTCGTGTGTGGCGAACCAGTGATAAAATTATGTGAAACCCATTTCTGGAAGAGTTCCATTAGAGTAAGTTTATCTAATTCCCCAAAAGTGGCAAAGATAACTTGGTTGAGTCCTTGCTGGGTGATGATGTGATAGAAGGGGCTTTGGAATTCCTATTATGGCTCAGCCAGAAGGAGGTAGATCTTTGTTATATAGAATAGACTGGCCCAGGCCTTAATGGCCCATTGACAAAGATTGGGGTGTGGGGAGGGGCTGAGTTTCTGCCTCCCTTTTAGGAAAAAAAATATTCTGCCCTTTTAATATTTCCTAAAACATTTCATTTTTCTAGGAGAGGGGTGGGTGCTAACTTCCTACGGAAGTATTGGTAAAATAGTCTGATATTAATTAACTAACAATTTTCCATTCATATTTCCCACCCAATTCACATATTACATATTCTCTGCAAACTGACAATTTAATAATAATAAAATAAAATATAAAATATAATAATAATGCAATGCAATGCAATACAATAATGTTCCCTTTGTCTCATGGTTTTATTACCACTGTTTCCCCCCATTATTATCCTTTCCGTCAATAAGCTTTATCCAAGCTTATTTCTTTATCTCAAGAATGCCCCAGTGTTATATCACAAGAACCTTTCTTCGCAAGACAGCAGAGACAACAGACAGAACAGAATTTCATTGGGTACCAGAAGGTTACAACAATCAATACAAATGATATGGAGGAGTTTAAGGATTTCATTTTTCTTGAACTCAGTGAACACATTGTGCTAGTGGTATTACTTCCGACGGATGGTGTTAAAATGACAAAACAGACAAAAATAAAACTGTGAATAAGAGATGCTTGGAACTGAATAGCAATGGCCAAAATCTGAGTGATCACCCAGCTGACAATTTATAAACTTCCACGTGATTTATATTGTGAATTTAAGGTGATTAAAACAAAATGCAAAACCCAATCATCATGATCGCAGTTGTAAATTAATATTAAAATAGATAGAAGGGAGTTGAAGTATTATTGAAGGGGAAACAGTTCTGCAGAGGAATTGTTGAGTCTGTCATCTGCACCTTTATAACTGTCTGGTTTGGCTCTGCAACCAAACAAGACAGACACAGACTTCAACAGATAATCAGAACTGCAGAAAAAGGCAAATGATACCAAACTGCCTTCCATGAGGACCTGTATACTGCACGGGTCAAAAAGAGGGCTGTGAAAATATCTACAGACCCCTCACATCCTGGACATAAATTGTTTCAACTCCTACCCTCAAAACGACGCAATAGGGCAACTGCACACCAGAAGAACTAGACACAAGGACAACTTTTCCCCAAATGCCATCACTCTGCTAAACAACTAATTCCCACAACACTCAAATTATTTACTAAGATTGCATTACTATTCTTCTTCTCATCCTCCTAGTAGCTATCTCTTCCCACTTATGACTATAAACATGTTGCTTGTATCTTTACAATTTATATTGTTTTAGTTGTTTCCTAGAATCATTTGATTGCTTACTAGTAATCTATGACTATCACTAAATAGATATTATGATTCTTGGTGAATGTATTTTATTTTTCTTTATGTACACTGAGAGCATATGCACCAAAGACAAATTCCATGTGTGTCCAACCACACTTGAGCAATAAAGGGTAAAGAATTCTAACAAAGATAATAATTCTTCCTGCCTGTAAATTTTTGCAGGAAACACAAATCTCTATTCAGGGAGAATGGGAAATGGTACCATTTCAGAATAGAACATTGCAGTGAATTCTGAATTGTGCCAGTCATTCTCTGAACCAACCATTCCGTTTTGGGGGCAATTCAGCTGCATTCAGAACTGAGGCAGCTGATATTATCTGGAGCACCCTTTAAAAGAAATTTGGAAACTACTTCAAATTTAAAAGTTTTATTTATGGAGGCTACCAAACAGCATCCTAGAAAAGCATGGTGTGAAGGAAATTTGGTATGCTGCAGAAGGGAACTGGAAGTTTGTGGATTTGTGGATTGCTTGAAAACCCTGTAACAAGTCTCTTTGTATTAATGGAAATTAAACTGCTTTGTGCAATGGGTTGGACAGTGGAAGCTGCATGCAATCTCAAGTTCAGATGGGAAGCTAAGTATTTCACATAATCTGATCCTAAGTACATTTATTGTAGCTTGGTAATATGTTCAATCAATGGCAAAATGGACTCTGCATAAAAATATTTATTCACATAAAAGAGCTTATTAACTTCCTAAAGAAACAATATCCGTCAAAATGGGTCATTGTTGTGACTGTCCGTGAGGTAAGAACTCTTTTTTATTGTCCCTCTATCATCTCAAGAAATCATGTGAGATGGTGGAGTGAATAGGCAAAGAGAGGACAGGTTAAACTGATAAGTTTTCATCAGACATGAAATACAACAAAACAAAATGGAAGCCAAGCAGCAGAGAGTTCTAATGGAAATGGAAAAACGGAGACATAATTAAGATTTTGAGGGACAAAGCAAACATTAAGCTGCATGAGCTGACTATCACGGAAGATTATCTGTCTCCACTTTCAATATTTTTCTTCTTTTCTTGTCAATATTTGAAAATGATAGCAGGTTGCCCTTGGTGCCATTCTTTTGCAAACCCCCAAAAAATTAAGGTTGTTAATGCCATTTTTCATCAGCTGGGAAAATAAACCTGCGCGTGAATCTGATTAATATACGTGAGAACAACTTTGGTACAGTATTAGGCACTTTTGCTTTGCTCCGCACTTGCCAAACCAATCAATTCTACATGACACAATTTAATTAAATGAGTTGTTGGCCAGAGCTGCAGTAAATATGTTTTCAACAAGACTTCCACCGATAGCTAATGCAGTGCAGTTTTGTAGTAGTCTGGGTCTCTTGGGAGGGCATTACCTTTATTACCTCTCTATTGCTCAGTGCAGAGTCCAGATGCCTAGCAAATAATGAACTATTCTCTTGCTTGCTATTAGGTTCACTTAATATCGTGTAAAAATTGCTGCTGATTTCAGCACAATTCCTGAAAAAGGGGAAATTGCACCACAAAGAGCAGTAGAAGCCAACTGATAATCCTTAATTATTCTCATTAGGTCAAGAGTTATAACAAGTGATAGATGAAACATCTTATTTAGTGTATAGGGGGAATGTATACCGAAGATAAAAGCAAGAGAGTAAAACATGTCCAGAAGGTGTCAACAAAGGTGAGGAGGAACATAGAAGGTCATGTCTTAGGAGGAAAGTTTCAGGGAACTGGAAGAGTAGATATGATTAAAAGGCAATATCATTGCAAGACAGGAATATTAGAAGGGAGGGCTGTTCTACAGAGATGGGAGAATATTTGGATTTTGCACGAGAGTGATTATTCGCTCTCTTCCCAACACCGAAGACTTGCACAATTTTTACTGTGAAATGGAGTGAGGAATAAGAAAGGAAGATACTGCAACCTTTCTTTCTAATTACACATAGGACGACGTTGGCCTGTCATTCCGCTAGTCAAATTGGTTTGGCAGGTTTGAGAAGGAACGGATGCAATACTCACTTCATATGATTTTCAGACCTATCAAATACGAAGGCTGTGTGTCACTTTGGAGGAATAATTCATTTTTACTGAAAGCCTGAATAAAATCCCCTTTTTGAAAGGAGGTGGGGGAAAGGAACAGCTATGTTGTTTTCTTTCATTAATGTTAGGAATATAATGGGTTGGCAATATATAAATCATGTAACAATGCTGTACCTGTTTCTTTAAATCATGCTGTAAATGTGATTGGTTGCTGTTTCCTCAATTGGCCGTAAAATGGAGCCAAAATCATTGTTAGATGCTGATCTGATCTGGGTGTTTGGACGCTGGCTGTTAGAAGTGCCGTATAGTGATCAGCGTGAGCTATTGTAAGTTTTGCAACTGCTAGCAAACTTTGTGTACCGGACTGTTTGTATGATTATGGACTATGTTATTTGGATTATCCCTTAACTGAAAGACGTTGATGACTGACTGTCTTAACCTTGTATGACTTGGACTGTTTGATGGACTCTGATACCTCTATTTCCACAAAAGTAAAAGCCTATTTAAACTGCAGTGTCTCTGTATGCTGGTTTGTGTGTTCTCCAACACAACTCTCACAATGCTTCTCTGAACACACATGCTCTCCCAACGGGGAGCTTACCTAATAATTGGGCATCTCCTTATTGTGAAGCAAGGTTCATTGTCAAAAGAGGTCAGCTCTACTTTGACTTTTCCCTGTGCATAAAAGCTGTACAGGCCGAAGAATTGTTTTAGGGTGATTTGTTATCTCTGTCTGGAATGATATTCTCCAGCCAGAGCTTGTGCAAGATCTAGAGCAAGGGCCTCCAACCTTGGCAACTTTAAGATGTTGGACTTCAACTCCCAGAGTTCTCAGCTGGCTGAGGAACTCTGGGATTTGAAGTCCACACGTCTTAAAGTTGCCAAGGTTGGAGGCCCCTGCTCTAGAGTTCTCCTGGAATCTCAAATCAGTGTTAGCCAATTGTATCCTTTCCTAGATTGGAGGAAGGGAGAAATGATCATGGTTATTCATGACTTAATCATCTCCCAGATGATGATGATATCCATTCAGTTGAGTCCAACTCTTGGCCATGCAAGAGTCCAACTCTTGGCCAGGTCTCTCCATATCTTCCACTTGCACTCTTGCAAGTGGAAGATAACAGTGCAATCTTGCACTGTTTCTTTGAGTTTTTCTTTGCTCTGGCTAGTGTCAGCTTTGAAGATGTCCAGCCATCGTGTTCTTTGACAGCTTGGTTTCTTTTTACCGCTAACTCTTCCAAACATAATTGCTTTCTACAGTGAATTCTCTCGCATGACATGGCCAAAATAAATGAGACACAGTTTCGTGATTTAACCTTCTACTGACATGCCTGGTTGTTATGCACTCCAGTACTTGCTTGTTAGTCATCTTTGCTGTCCAAGGAATCTCCCAATTACACTACTGCAATGTGCAATGTGCTGCACATGAGGCTGTCTTTGATGAGCATTCAGAAACTGACCTAGACTAGAATGCAGCAGCACAGATAATCATGGAAGCACGTCAGTACGGCCATCCAACACCACTGTTGAATAAGTTGCACTGGTTTCCAGTAAACTTCTGGCTGCAATTCAAAATGGAAGCTGTTGTGTTTAAAGCAGAGGTGGGTTGCACCCGGTTTGGCCCGGTTCGGCAGAACCAGTAGTGGCAGCGGTGGGAGGCTCATCCCACCCGCCCGGACACTTCTGTGCATGTGCAGAAGCATTGCACGTGTGCGAGCACGAGCAAACTGGTAGTAAAGTGGTTAGCAACCCACCACTGGTTTAAAATCTAGATGGAATGTGACCGGGTTATCGACCCATCCATAATGGTTTCTGGGCATTGTATTAGATCTGGAATGTTGGGTAGACCAGTATGACCATCAGTAAAGCAGCGTCTTCTAGAGGGGCTTCAGATGCGTGCATTCTCTTTCACAGAATTTCTCTTATGGAATTTTGTACTGCATTATGTTTTTTATTTCTTCACTGTTCAGATTCCCTTCTGATAGATAGAGGATTGTATAGGTTTATTTAATAAGTAGTGGTGGTGGTGGTGGTGGTGATGATGATGAAATAAAATTATGTGCCTTGCTTTGCTGAAGATTAGGAGATTACGTTTGTTGCAATGTCACACTATTTCTGTTTCTCTAAAACTGTCAGGCTTAGCCCAAGAATGACAAAACAATCCAGTAAATGTTCACTTCTTTATTTACATACACCATAAAAAACGAATCTTGCCAGATTAAATATATGCTACCATAAAGTAATAGATATACCCTGGGAGATTCTAGGAAGTGGCCATCTTAAATCTTTTCTTTTTCCCATAGTCCATCTCTAGACAGGGCTATCTTTTCTCATTCCCCTCTAGTATGTGCTCCCTCTTTCCTGGGAAACTGCTGTGTTACTGCAATCTATCCCATCACCTCTCCCTGTATAGACATACTCCATCACATCAACAATTTATGGGACTATTCCATTTTTTTTAAAAAAAATATTAAAGCGATGGAGACAACAAGGAAATATCTTATGTATGCCTATGTAATTATTGTGATCTCTTCTGAATTAAACAACGCTTATACAAACAGTTCATGTTGAAAAAAGGTAAGCTTCTGACATTGGTTGATTCATGTTGCTTTGGGATTGCTTCAGAGTCATGGGATATGATCATAAACCTACTAATGATCATGGACATTAAAATGTTCTTAAACTCTTGGGCAAATGAGAGAGAAGAGAGAAGCTGCCAAGGGTTTAGAATATTTTCAATAAATTAGCTGCATTCCTCTCTAAGAGCACACATGCATGCATGCAAGCAAATCTAAGTCCCTTAATTGTGGTGATGCTTTTTTTTTGAAGCATAGTTGCATAATTTGCTGTAGGAATAAGCTCCAAACAGACCCGTATTAAAAAGAGAAGGGAAAACACACAATGATAACTTACAGAAGCTGTCATTAGCACTAAACATCCTTTTGATGGATGCCACCATGATTAAATTATTAATCAAAGATTTGAAGTGCAGATGTTAATCAGCTAATCACATTGATTAATGCTTTCACTAGAACTAAGGAGTAACATTTTTTTAAAAAATAGCTGCTTGTCCTCCCAACCTATTAAAAAGGAGACACAGAAGCGTATAGCAGGATCCATCTGGTAGTAAAGGAATTTCTTACTCCTCCCCCCTGCAATTCTTTTTTCACTATATGTCTGCTATACCATCTGGGTCTGCCATTCATTTTTAATTGGCTGCAACACACAATATATGATGAACTGCTTTTTCATAAAAGCGAAACACAATGTGTGAGTTTGCATGAGTCATACCTGCCTATTATTTTTGCTTAAGACATTGGCAGATAGGAAGAGGAGAAGCAATTTCATGACATTAGATCAGGAACGTTTAACTTGTGGGCCTAAGGCTATATTGGTTGTCGGTGCCCCTTTATTTGCAGCTATTTGAGGCTCCTCAGATATGATGGTTGCAAACTGACAGCACAGCTTCTCACCATTTTGAGAACTAGTGTAGAAATCTGAAACTGGCATAATCTTAAAACAGGCATCTTTTAGTTAAGAATCAAAAAAAAAAAATCTGCAACCAACTTCCAAAATGTGGCTCTACCTTCATGCCTGAAATGCCCCTCTCCACTTTTATTCATCAAATGTCATCAAGTCAGGTTTGACACTTGGTGACCAGAATCTGGACTCCAACCTGACAAGTCCTTCTCAGTTTTCTGGGCAAGATTTCAGAAGTAGTTTGACATTGTGCTTTCTTCCTCGGATTGATCAGTGACATAGCTACGGGCATATGGATAGCTCCACAGTATGCTAACACCTTCATGGCAAGTGTAGAACACCAACTCCTTAACTCTTATTTCCTGAAACCCATCTGGCATTTGAGGTTCATTGATTATATTCCCATTTTCTAGACCCATGGAAAAGACTCCCTCATTAAACTGGCAAAAAGTGCTAGTTTGAACCAGTGGGTAGATATATATATATATCAAATAAAAAGAAATTTCCTGAATATGCAGTGGCAGATTAAGGCTCACTGGTGCCCTGAGCACTGAAAAACTAAAAAAAAAAAAAAAGCAGTAGGTGTGAGCTTAAATGGACTCCAGAGGATGGTAGAGGACAGAAAGACCTGGAGGAGTGTTGTCCATGGGGTCGCGATGGGTTGGATACAACTTTGCAACTAACAACAACAACAACAATCTTTCATAAATATCCTCATCACCAGAGAAATAATAGTCAATTAGACTTGCAAGTCTTTAAAAAAAAACCACGTTGACCAAGTGTTCCATTACCAAAGTTATAACTCAAAATTCCACAACAATACTGTCTAAGAATATTATTCAGTTGAGCACAAACACACTTTGCAATTTGGAGCATCAGAAAAAGAAAACAGATTGCCTATACCAACAAAATAGTTAACCCATGCAAAATGTCCCTGGTGATTCAAGAGCATAACCAACAGAAGTTATGAAATGGATAACACTACCATACATCCATAATATCTCAGACACTATTATAACCACAAGACATCCCTGTAGTTGCCACAAACTGTTCAAATCCAACAGACCTTGAATTTTGTTGACCATAATCTGGTACTGGTTTAGTATTGATCTTTAGTTGACTACCGGTAGATTCCTGTGTAAAAGCTGAGCATTAAATCTTCGAGCTGCAACTTAATGTATCATCTGGCTCCTTTGCGCCTGACATGAATGGACTATTACGAATCTGAAAAATAGCAATAGCAGTGCTTTACAGCCCTCTCTCAGCGGTTTACAATGTCAGCATATTTCTCCCAAAGATCTGGGTCCTCATTTTATCATCCTCAGAAGGATGGAAGGCTGAGTCAATCTTGAGCCTTGTGAGATTTAAACTGCCAAATTGCAGGCAGCCGGCAGGCAGCAGAAGTAGCCTGCACTACTGCCCTCTAACCACTGTGCCACTGTGGCTAAAATCACTAGATTTTGTAAGCTGTAATATATAGCATGAAGGTATTTACCAGGGATAGTTGCAAAATTGAGATTATCTCTTCCTTAAACCCTAAATGTGCTGGGTAGTTGTGGAAAAAGAGTAATTAACTTTAACATTTGTTGAATTGAAATTTCTGAGCTTTCTAAGAACACTGTCTGTACACAGAAGCATCATTTCAGTAAATTTTACAGTTGTTCAGAATGGGCAAGCAAGTATATGTAGAATATAGTAGCAAATTGGGCACCTTTCATTCATCATTAAAAGGATTTTGTTTTGTTGTCAGCACTGGGTTGTCGCAATTGTAAGATCTGAACCCTTATTAAAACAAATTAAACTTGATTTAATTTGATTTGACTTTTTCAGTTGGGAGGATTAGAGTTGACATTAGGATTATGATTAAAACAGATAAGAAGTGCAGTTAAGAGCTTTTTGGAGACAACTAAAACAACTAAGGGTTCAGCATGGACAATGAGTCTTTAGTGACATTTTAAGGTGGTTTCATTATTGTGAGTGATATGCAGCTGCTATGCTTATTCTCTTGGTATACAGTTTGTAGACTCTGATTTTTAAATATATTTTTTTAATAATAACTACCCATATTTTTATGATTGTGTTTAAAACGATTGTTTTAACATTATTTTACTTGATTTTTTTAAATGACACCTAGGTTATTTAGGGTAAGAGAACAGCTATATAAATTTGAAAGATACATAAATAGATAGATGATGGATGGATGAATGGATGGACGGACGGACAGACAGACAGACAGATCAGACAGACAGACAGACAGACACAGAGAGATACAGACAGAGACAGACATACAGACTAATAATGAGTAGGGAGTATGCTGAAGAGTCCTTAAAAATCATTTAATCTAATTCCATCCTAATTGTTAATACAGGAAATGAAAACTTAATTTAGAAATCTACAATGTTGAATACTATTGTAACTAACCTTAACCACCCTAAACATATATAACCCTTTTGACTGTTCCTAATAAAATTTGTTCCCTCTGAAGTTGCTCTGACGTTTGGCATTCCCTAAATTCTATAACTGTTGATTTCTTAAACTTGTTAATCTGCTGTGCTGAGCATTGGCTACAGTTTTAGCAATAGCAATAGCAGTTAGACTTATATACCGCTTCATAGGGCTTTCAGCCCTCTCGAAGCGGTTTACAGAGTCAGCATATTGCCCCCAACAACAATCCGGGTCCTCATTTTACCCACCTCGGAAGGATGGAAGGCTGAGTCAACCCTGAGCCGGTGAGATTTGAACAGCCGAACTGCAGAACTTCAGTCAGCTGAAGTAGCCTGCAGTGCTGCATTTAACCACTGCGCCACCTCGGCTCTTTTCCAACTGAGCGGTTGTGCTTCTTTCTTTACTTTTTGATTATTTTATTTCAGCAGTAATACTTCAACTACTTTTGGTATAGCATCGTATATACAGAAACTATGGAAAAGCCAAAGTCATATTAGTAAACCTTAACACAAAGTATGTGTTTTTATTTATGCTCTGAATAGATTGGACTGCCATGTTTTTATTCTGTGATTAGTGAATCTTGCCTCACTAATGAGTTAATTAATAGGCCATTTGGCTGCAGCAAAATCTATTTCTACCAAGACTGAGAAATTGCATCCCGATCCAAAACTGAAGCTGGACATATAAGCATTCTAGATATGAATGAGATCCTGCACCTTTTATTTATTTTTAAAAATATCCTTTGCAAGTGTCACTAAATCTGGAAACTGTGAGACATTCATTTCTATGAATGAGAAGTAGGCATTAATCCTTAATGCATTTCTCTTATGCAAACCAATGGTGGGTTCCTACTGGTTTGGCCCGGTTCAGCCGAACCGGTAGTGGTTTGGCAGCCTGGGTCACTGGAACTGGCAGCGATCCTGGCCTGCCACGCACCTGAAGGCACCATCAGCGCCTGCAGTGAGTCTTAGCGGCTCCGGAACAACGGAATGTTTCTGTTTCCCACCCTGGGACTATATAGCGCCTAGGAGAATGTAGCCACGCCTGCCACGTCCCTGAGCCATAGGTGCCGCCATCTTGTTTTTTGCTTCTGCACATGCACCGAACAATTTTTATTGCACTGTGCATGTGGGCGCAGCGCACCCACAAACGAACCAGCAGTAGTGCCTGCCGGAACCCATCCCTCATACAAACCATGCATATTTTTATATGACTCCTAAGATATGGATTAAAACATAACACAGCTCTTTTTTTCAACAGAAAGTAAATGTTCGGTTCCCCTGAATATTAAGTAAAAATCTAGTAATTTATGCCCTATTGATTAAATAGTTGGAAATTGTTAATTGAACCACCCATGTGTTCCTTGTAAAATCAGCATTGATCTTTCTTTATGCTACTGTTTCCCATACTATTTAGACTTTATTCCCTCATGAACGGGACTGAATTATATATTAAGGTTTTATAATTCGATTTATGAGGGAATCGATTTAGCAGAATGTACTTGCTTTTTTCACAGATTGAAAAGTAAATAAACATGCATAGTAAAACCAATATCTATCACCTTTTATTTTACAATGAATCTGTCAGTAGCATAACGCATATTGGTTCTCTATATTTGTGCCAGTGAAAATTGAAAACAAAAAGCTAATAATTGTGTAGTATCATCATCATCATCATCATCATCATCATCATCATCATCATCATCATCATCATCGTTTAACCACCCCATAATCCCTTGTGGGGTGGAGTCTGGGCAACCGGCTGCAGCTAGCAGAGTGTTTACTGGCTGGATGCCCTTCCTGACACCAATGTGGAGATTTGTTCAGCAGATATATTCTCATTGTGCCCAGAGAGAGAAATATCTGCCTCTACCTAGGATAGAACTTACAGCCTCCTGATTCTGGAAAAAATCAGTGCCAAGGTAAATTAATCAGTGATTGGAGAGCTCTACCTCTAGGCCAGCATAAAAAGAAATACAATGTGATAGTCTGAGGTAATTGGTGTAACTGCTCATTCTTGGATGCTTAATCTCCTTTCATTTTAAATTTGAAAAGACTTGACATAGCGACTATCTTCTCTCAGCTCTTCGAATGGAACAGGAGTGGCCAAGCTCTTTGTAGACAGCAATTAGAGGGTATTTTATTGGGGGCCAAGTGGTAGGAGAGATTGAAGTTGGTGGTGAGTGGGAACAGCTGTGCTTTCCAATGACACCCCACGTTTTTTCTCTCTCACATTTGTTTTCTCCAATGAAGCAGGATTCTGCAGAAGGGTAAGCGTCTCACCATGATCCGTGGTGACGCAGAGGTTACAGTGCAATCCCACAGCCTACTTCTGCAAACTGACAGCTGCCTGCAATTTGGCAGCTCAAATCTCATGAGGCTTAAGGTTGACTCATCCTTCCATCCTTCTGAGAGCAATAAAAATGAGGACTCAGATTGTTGGGGGCAATATGCTGACTCTGTACCCTGCTTAGGGCTGTAAAGCACTGTGAAGCAGTATATTGCTATCTATCATCTACTACAAGTTTGTGTTAGCGTGTCCAACTTTATCTGGACAGCTGCTATGCAATTCCTCAACATATACTGATATCTGTATAGATCAAGGAATTGCATAGCAGCTGTCTAGATGAAGATGGACATACTAACACAAACTTGTGTGTGTGTGTGTGTGTGTATGTATATCTATATCTATGTTGTATTTGTGCTGATAAATAAATAAAGGCAACAGTAAAAATATTGGGTTTCTGTCTGGATGGTCTCTTGTGACGAGCTGATAGACAGAGAAAGGAAACAGTATGCTTCCTCCCATATTTGGGCATACCAGGGGTTGTGACACTAAATACATATCTATATATCTATATATCTATCTCTATCTTTATATCTATCTATCTATCTATCTATCTATCTATCTATCTATCTATCTATCTATCTATCTATCTATCTATCTATCTATCTCTATCTCTATCTCTATCTCTATCTCTATCTCTATCTCTATCATCTCTATCTCTATCTATCATCTATCTATCTATCTATCTATCTATCTATCTATCTATCTCTATCTATCTATCTATCTATCTATCTATCTATCTATCTACCTACCTACCTACCTACCTACCTACCTACCTACCTACCTACACCACACACACACACAGGGGGGTCTGTAAAGCACTGTACAGTAAGTCTCAGTGTTATTGCTATTGCTATCTCTCTATGGTGAAATGAGTCACAAAAAAGCATGCACATATTCCAAGAGATGTAGGTTCCCCATCATGAAATAATATATCAAGCACAAAAAAACCAGATTGATACAGTAAGATAATGAAGTTTACTTTATCATTGCATGCCTATGTACAAGAATGTTGCCAGATGGACTGCATTCTCTTGGGAATAGTCAGCTGAAGCTTTCAGGGATTCTGGGAAGGTAAGATAATGTTCTCCTTCCTGCTGTGGAAGGAGTCTAAGCTCGCTTCCCCCCCCCCTCTTCACACCTCTCCCTAATCTAACTGGAGAATTCCACCACAAATATAAATCCACTAGCTGGATACCCATTCTTCACAACGAAACTATGTTATCGGACAATGCAGGAGAAATCCTGTTCATTCTGGCTCAAAATGTTGGCTCAATGGTGGTCAGTGATTGAAACACATAAGGGAATATCGCTCCTGTCTCCTTGAGTCCAAAAGCAGTTCTATAGATGAAAGGCATAGACATTTTGGTGAGGTACTGACATTTAGTACTGTAAGGAGCCTCAGACTGCTCCTGAATGAAGGAGTGGAACGTATATCAGTTTGAACTGCGGTAACAGAATGTGCAGCAACTGGCAGTTGAAACAGAGTTATTTTCAGGTGGGGAGGGGGAGTAGAACTCCTTAGCATCAGAGTGTATTAATTATTACATAAGAAATACTAATGATCTGATGGTCATTTCAAAAACTCCTTTCTTAGCGAGCACCTAGAAGCCAAGAGGAACATACGTGCCAAGTTTCAAGTTTGTAGATTTCACGGTTCTGGAGATTTTGTGATGAGTGAGTGTCGTTTAGCTTTTAGATTACTTGCATTTGCATGTTTCAGAGCAGTCCAAACTGGGTGGAGCTTCCTGGAAATTATGAAGGAAATAATGGTACATCAAGAAGTGCTATAGTAGCATACCCAGTAGCTTCTGGTGCTATATTTCATTTCATGTAGCCAGAGGCGGTTGAATAATAACACCATTTTCTTTGTTGCAAATGTCCTTCTTCTTGTAAATTGCTGCTCAAGAAGCAGACAGGAGACAGCAACAGCTTGGCTGTGCATTAATAAGAACAGAGTTGGCCCCCTGAAATGCAGATGCATTTTAATCACAGCTTTCATCAAGGATGTCAGCAAGGTAATTTAGTGTGTTTATTTGTGATACACTTCCCATTAGGGAAGCTTGAGGAATTTGATCCTGACAAATTTCAGGGTATACTGATGTAAGCTGTACTTTCTAGATAAATGTGGCAATGGAAACTTAGCTTACTCACTAGCTTTTCCACTTCCTGAATGCTCTGACACATTAAAAAAATAATAATTGTCTTTTGAAGCAAAATACGCCTTGTGTGTGTGTGTGTGTGTGTGTGTGTGTGTGTGTGTGTGTGTGTGTGTGTGTGTGTGTAAATATTTAGAGAAATCTGCCTAAAAAAAGGAGCATATAATTGCTTATGTTTAAATATATAGTTTCATGCAGATATACAGGAAAACTAGATCTAAGGAAAGTGAACCTTAAATTTAAGCAAAAATAATGTGAAGAAGAATAGGACTGGCCCATTGACCTATTTTTTTTGTCTTTACATTATTACTATATTAATTGCAATACCTTGGATTAAATTTGCTTGGAATGTCTGTAACGCCATCCCTTAGGTATAGGAAGTAAAGAAAAAGTGATCCGCGTATCCTTTTGACTATTTTTGGATATTTCCCTAGATTGTCTTACAGTAGGAAGGAAGCCCTCTTCCTTATATTTTCCCCTTTAAATTCTCTTACTGTTCAAACACATGAATATATTGCCCAGCTGAAACACCTTATTTTTAGTGCCCGTACAGCTGTAACTAATGTTTTTTTTAAAACAGTGCCCGTACAGCTGTAACTAATGTTTTTTTTTAAAAACAGGCTTCTACACTGGGGGATATTCTGAACATTAGCAGTAGTATAAGAAAATCCCTAGTGTCGCGTAACGGAGTGAGCTCCCATTACTTGTCCCAGCTTCTGCCAACCTAGCAGTTCTAAAGCATGTAAAAATGCAAGTAGAAAAATGGGAACCACCTTTGGTGGGAAGGTAACAGCGTTGCATATGCCTTCGGCATTTAGTCATGCTGGCCACATGACCAGGGAGACGTCTTCGGACAGCGGTGGCTCTTTGGCTTTGAAATGGAGATGAGCACCACCCCCTAGAGTCGGGAACGACTAACACATATATTCAAAGGGAACCTTTACCTTTAAGAAATTCAACTGAATTCCAGACTCTGTCACAAAGAACATGTTAAGTAGGCCAAAAATGAAGGTAGTCCTCAATTTATGACCATTCATTTAGTGACCATTCAAAGTTATGACAGTGTTGAAAAAAGTGACATATAGATGGTCCTCACACTTATGATCATTGCTGTATCCATGCAATGATTTGAGTGCTTGGCGATTGTTGCTCATTTATGGTGAATGAAGCCTCCTGCTGTCATATGTTTGCCATTTGTGACCTTCCCAGCTGGTTTCATGCAATCAAAGTCAATGGGGAAGCCTGAAGGAAAGGTTGTGAGTCATGACCATATATATCAACAGGCAGCCAGTGCGAGCTGCACTGGCTGCCTGTTGATCTCCGGGTGCGCTTCAAGGTGCTAGTTGTCAACTACAAAGCCCTTCATGGTATTGGATCTGGGTACTTGAGAGACTGCCTACTGCCCATTACCTCCACTAGGCCAATAAGATCCCATAGATTAGGCCTCCTCTGAATTCCATCTGCCGGCCAATGTCGACTGGCAACTACCCGGAGGAGAGCCTTCTTGGTGGCTGCTCCGACCCTCTGGAACGAACTCCCCGTGGAGATTCGTACCCTCACCACCCTCCAGACCTTCCGCGTAGCCCTTAAGTCCTGGCTGTCCCGACAGGCCTGGGGCTAAAGACTCCAACCCCACTCGAATAGTATGACTGTTGTGCTTTTTTAATAATGTATTGCCTTCATGTTTGTAACTTGTTTGTCCTTCCCTCCCCCTGAATTGTGAGCCGCCCTGAGTCCCCTCAGGGAAAAGGGCGGCATACAAATAAAGTATCTATCTATCTATCTATCTATCTATCTATCTATCTATCTATCTATCTATATCTTAATTAATAGAGTAGAGGACTAGAGTAGGGTTGGGTCAGGTCGGGTAGAGCAGAGCAAAGCAGAGCAGAAAAGAATAGAATACCAAAATGTTGAAATATTGTCATGTCTTAATGACCAGACCACTAATGACAAATTTTCCTTCCCAATTGTGGTTGTAAGACAAGAAGTACCTTTAGTGTAATTAAAATTTACCTAAAGCATTTTGGTCCAAAGCTGAACCACAGCCAAAACAAGTAAACTGAAGAAACAACTAAAAAATAGATATATGACAAATAATATTAATGACGCCGGCTTATTTAGCTACCATTGGTTGTAAGATTAGCATAAGAAAAATATTATTTATCCATTTCAAATGTAATATAGGAGTATTCTAGTGTACTTTCTTCATGAAATGCAAAAGAGATGAGTTTGAAAACATTTCCTATTGCATTTAAAAGGACCAAAAGAGATGGAAATGTGAGCAGTGGTAGCTTTTGGGGGGAATTGCAAAAACATAAATCCAATTAAAAGTAATTATACACAAAAGTAGAAAAGGATGTAAAGAAGATAGGAAACCAAGAATTGTGATTGGAAAATCCTTCTTAGATAAAGCTACCTTTAAAAGGCAGCTGTATTTGGAACAGCTTGCATGCTGCAATGATATCTTTAACACTATCAAACAACAACATCTGCCTATCCCAGATGCTTAGGAAGGACTCAATAGGTGGATAAAAATGCCAAATCAAGCCTAAACATCTGGCTGACTGTACAGTGAACTGTGCAATGAAGCCTAATTTATTAATCTTGCATGCAACTCTGACTGATTCGAAATAATGAAACAAAGAAATTGCAATAAAATCAATTAAAGATGAGAAATGACAGACCAACATTATGAAAATGATTATATATATATATATATATATATATATATATATATATATATATATATATATATATATATATATATATATATATATATATATATATATATATATATATATATGTTATATTTATGCTGATAAATAAATAGGAACAAAAAGGCAACAGTAAAAAATATTGGGTTTCTGTCTGGATGGTCTCTTGTGACGAGCCGAAGACAGAGAGTGGAAGTGTGACCTTCCTCCCATGTTTGGGCATACCAGGGGTTGTGACTTTAAATATATATATATATAAAGATAGATACATACATATACATATACATATTATATATTATATGTCAGGCAATAATATGGTAAGATAATTTTGTATGTAGCTTTTATGCTTCTAAACAGTGAGTTTAATATGTTTTAGGTTACCCGAATTATTATACAGGCTTCTCTTTTTCAGAAAGGCACAGAAGAATTGCAAGAAAATAGATTTCCACTTAAGAAATACAGCAATGACAATGAAGTACACTTTTACACTGCATCATCCAGTAAAAAGTGTCGCAATCCAGCAATGCAGACAAAAATTAAAATATGGAATATTTGGATTGTAATTTCAGGGGCCAGATATAAGATGGATTTACAAGAAGGAACCTTTAGGACCAACATAAATAACATTGGGGCATGCCTGAGTCATTCCAGGCCTAGACACTATAATATTTCATCCCCAGCAGGATTAATTTTTTTTTAAAAAGGAACCCAATTCTGAGTATCTTTACAGACTTCCACTTTACAGACTGGCACAACAAGCCTTTGAAATGATGAAGTACTAGATACCAAGCCAAAAATCTGTGCCTTTAAGATGTTCTACTTTTCAGGAAATGATTGACTTTCAAGCTATACAGCAGGAGTAGCCAACCTTAGTAACTTTAAGACCTGTGGACTTCAACTTCCAGAATTCTTCAGGCAGCGTGGCTGACTGGGGAATTCTGGGAGTTGAAGTCCACAAGTCTTAAAATTTCTCAAAGGACATCTCAAAAGGCTCTGATCAGTCAGAGGACGTTATCCTGGATCTGTCCATGGTGCTGTTGTATGCCTGCTTAGAGCCAAAACAGGATAAGGAATAAATGTCCTAGCAATATATATTGTGTTTGACCTACTGCTTTGAGTTCCTTTGAGTTTCTTTCCTGGAGGGATTTAAAATAAACACAGACAGATGGCTATTTGTCAAGATGATGTAATTGTCTTGTGCATTGCAGATTTGACTTTGATCAGTGATTAAAGCCTCTGAGATCTTTTTCAACATTGGGATTGAGTTTCCCTATCAGGCTAGGCTAAAGCCAAATGGTTTGATGCAGTCTGTGAACCCCCTGTTATGATTTAACTTGAATGATGTTTACTGTGAAATGTTTAGAGGAATGAACATGCTTATGAGTCACTTGTCATTAAAATTCCAAGATCTCAGTCTTCCAAACAACACATACCATTTGCACTTCCTTTTATTTGTATAGTTTACTATAGGCAGAAATATTCATTAATTTAGAAACCCATGCTCAATTACTAACAAGCAATTAGAAATAGAATCTATCCTTTGGATTACTAACTCTGAGTGAAGATCTTATTTGGCAACAATACTCTCTGCTTTCTTCAAAAAGACATGTGCTCATTTATAATAAATATTGGCATCCATAAGAAAGGGTATGGCATGAAACATTTCAGCTCCCAGTACAGGAATAATTTGGACAACGTCGAAAAGAATTATATGTGTGTGTGTATATATTTTTAGACAGTGGGCTTTATTGGAAACAGATGGATATATTCATCTAAATGACTAATTACTAAATCATTTGTTTACCAACTAGCAAACACAGAAGATTCAGTGGAAAATCACACTTAGACAACATATAAAAATGCAAAAATAAATAACTAGAATTCCAGTGCCATCAACATACTGTTAGCTTCAAAGGCAATTTATTAGGAATTGCTCCTGTAATCTACAACTTGCATTTTCTAAAACAAGAGTCTTTCAGGTATGGGTTACCCTCACTGACTAATATACTGCATTGATTTTGATAGCTGAATTATCTCAAAGGTGCTTTTTCACAAGGTATCTGGACTGTTGTATTTTTCCTTGAGGAAGAAGATGTTTCACTTCTCATCCAAGAAGCTTCATCGGTTCTGGCAGAATGATGGGGGTGATGGAAGGATTGGTTCTCAACTGAAGTGAAATGTCTACTTTGTTTCCCTGAAAATAAGACCTCCCCGGATAATAAGACCAATCGGACTCTTGAGTGCATGTGCTAAAATAAGTCCTCCCACGAAAATAATCCCTCCCTGAAAATATTGCAACACAGCAGCAGCCATGAGGTGACCATGCTCGCCTCCTCTTGCACCTCAAAAATAATAAGACCTCCCAAAAAATAAGGCCAAGCGCTTATTTCAGGGGTCAAAAGAAAATGAGATCCTGTCTTATTTTCGGGGAGACATGGCACTTCTTCTTCCTCAAGGAAAAAACAGTCCAGCTGGCTTTTGAAAAAGTTCCTTGGAGACAACTGTGGCCTGGATGACTGAGAATCTCCACAAACAGCTGAATTAAGGCTGCCATTTTGGATTAAGAAACATAAAGGGCCTTAATATTTTTGTTGACTCAGTTTCAGTACATATTTGACACAGGAATATAAGAATCCAGAGCTCCAACTTCATAATAATAATGACAATAATAAATATCCTGATGAATGTGTGGTCAACCACAAAGTAATTAATTTAGCATCTCTTTTTATACATAACTTGAGATGATTCTATCAGTGGGTACAGATAGTTCTCACTTAACAATTGGAATTGGAATTTCCATCAGTAATTAATGTGTCCTAAAGCATGACATTACATGACTGTGCTGGTTAGCAATGGAAATCCACCCCGTTCTGGTTGACATGATTAAAAAAAAATATTGCAATGTCACTCAGTACAAAATACTGTAAATCAAATTATTTTTTTAGCCATTTCAAGAGGGAAAACCCCCAGATTTTCAATATATGACATTGGTTGGCAATAGGAAGTTCTTAGGAGTAGAAAAATTCTGTTTGAAGAATTGAAACTGTCAGACTACATTCTGAAATAGTACACACCGAACAGTATGTACGTTAGCTTCTTAGAAAGATATTTAATCCATGCTTTAAGTATGAATGAACTTTAAGAGTGGATACTTATTATTACATATTCCTTTGGAGGTAATCAAGTTTTTTTTTAAAAAAAAGAAAACAACTTTTTGAAAATGTGCGTGTGTACGATGAATATAGGTTTATTGGTATGATTGATCTCAGTGGTGGGATTCAAAATTGGGACAATTCAGAATTAAGGCAGCCTATACTATCTGGAGCACCCTATAGAAGAAATTTGGAACTACTTCTAGTATATGTTATATGTATGGAGCAGTGGTGGAATTCAAATAATTTAACAACCGGTTCTCTGCCCTAATGAGCGGCTGGGTGGACATGGCTCAGTGGTCATGTGACTGGGTGGCCGTGGCCAACTCAACCTCACTCATGTCAATGGGCGCTTCGCCTTAGCAGTTACAATGTAATAAGGGTTAACAGGAGAGGCAGTTTCTGTAAGCAGGGCAATAAAGATTAGGCTAGAAACAACACCAGAATGTTTCCTTCCTGCCTTCCTTACAGGATTAGCCCTGTAAAGTGGAAAGAAACAAAAGGAGATTTTTTCCAACAACCGGTTCTCCGAACTGCTTAAAAAGTTAACAACCGGTTCTCCCAAATAGGTGTGAACTGGCTGAATCCCACCACTGGTATGGAGGCTACCAAACAGCATCCTAGAAAATGTTCCAATATCTCAGGGGCTGCCACAAAGAAGAGGGACTCAAGCTATTCTCCAAAGCCACTTGAAGCAGCAGTGGGACTCAATTTTTTTTACTACCAGTTCTGTGGGCATGGCTTGTTGGGCATGGCATGGCTTGTTGGGGGTGGCAGGGGAGGGAACTGTAAAATCTCCATTCCCACCACACTCCAGGGGAAGGTTACTGCAAAATCCCCATTCCCTCCCCACTCCAGGGGAAGGTTACTGCAAAATCCCCATTCCCTCCTGATCAGTTGGGATTTGGTAGGCAGAGAATAAATGAGGGCTGGGCTAGTCAGAGGTGGTATTTACCGGTTCTCCGAACTACTGAAAATTTCCACTACCAGTTCTCCAGAACTGGTCAGAACCTGCTGAAAACCACCTCTGATTGATCTAACCACAGTCTGCTCTAACTCTGACTAATCTAAAGCAGGTTCAGTATCCTGCTATCACAGAATTATTTCATGATTGTTACTGAATGTTACTGATAAAGAATAGAATGAACATGAGAACTGAATTAAAGACAAAATTACTTTTAAAGTTTGAGAAGAATTCATACAAGAAAAGAGAGAAGGAAATAAACATTGGCCCATTATTTTTGAGACTAGAAAATGAAGAATGGCACATTATATTATATTCCAAATTTCTTAGAATAGGTTTCATGCGTTTATTAATATTAAACATTTTTAATGTTCGTGTCCTTCAAAATGACTGATATGTGAAACCAAATTTGTTATTACTGCTTGAGTATAAATGCATTGCAATAAAATATAAAGTCAGCTCCAGGTTCTGTGAAGAAAGCAGGACCATGACTAATAAATGGTGAAGAACCTGAATTATATGTTGCACTAACCTCTCCTTTCCAAGATGATTAGGCATTAGGGAGGCTTTAGAGCCATGGTGGCGCAGTGGTTAGAATGCAGTACTGCAGGCTGCTTCTGCTGACTGCTGGCTGCCTGCAGTTTGCAGTTTGACTCTCACTGGCTTAAGGTTGACTCAGCCTTCTATCCTTCTGAGGTGGGTAAAATGAGTACTCATGTTGTTGGGGGCAATTATGCTGACTCTGTAAACCGCGTAGGGAGGGCTGTAAAATACTGTAAAGCAGTATATAAGTCTTAAGTGCTATTGCAATTGCTATTACTCCAGTCCCTTTCTACTAGATTAAGATTTAAATGTGCTTAGTTAATTTTGATGGAACTAAGACTACTATTTACACTAGTGTCCCCACTCTGTTCAGTTCTATATTTCTCTGTGTAATCAGTTATGCTTCTGATTAATATTCACATATGGCATATTAAATAGCACTGTTGATTTTAAGTACCTTCATTTGCAATTTTATAGCTTCGCAATGTATCTTTTAGGGATTTATCAAATGAAATTATCTTCTTTTTCTTCTCCCTCCTATCTCCAGATTTTAAAAGTTATCAAAAAGTTATAAATGAACAAGCCTTTATTTCTAGATCCATCTGTTTGGGAGTAAACTACATTACACAGTACAGCAGGCAGGCATAGGATTATACGACAGGTTCAATGGTCTCTGAAATTGATCTGGTTCATATATTAGATTTAGCATGTTCTGTGAACTGAGCCACTTTGATTTGTAAACTATAGTTTATGTCTTAGTATGATATATGAGCCAAAACAATAAAGAATGGTTAGCAAAGCATTGATGCATTTCAACACCACTGAAATTAACATGATTTCTGTGGAAATTGACAACCACTTCATCTGGACAGACCTAAGTTTGATTTCAAATATATTCGCAAGAATATAAATTATTTTTATTCAGTAATATAGCAACCATAGTGGACAGTATTCAGCAGACTCTGACCAGTTCTGGAGAACCGGTAGCGGAAATTTTGAGTAGTTTGGAGAACCGGTAAATACAACCTCTGACTGACTCCGCCCCCATCTATTCTCTGCCTCCCGAGTACCAACTGATCAGGAGGAAATGGGGATTTTGCAGTAACCTTCCCCTGGAGTGGGGAGGGAATGGAGATTTTACAGTATCCTCCCCCTGGAGTGGGGAAGGAATGGAGATTTTACAGTAGCCTTCCTCTGCCACGCCCACCAATCCACACCACACCCACCAAGCCACGCCCATAGAACCAGTAGTAATTTTTTTTGAATCTCACCATTGGTGGACAGAGTTCTGTACAAATACCACCAATTAATGATTTCAATGAATATTGTGTTTAAAAAGGCAGAAAAAATGTATATTATTTCTTAGGTCCTCTTTATTTCAGATTTCTGTAAAAAATGTGAAAATTTTTTCCGATATAATTTGGTAGTATATTATGTAATCTTAGTCCTTCAATAGTGGTCAGGCTACTGTATATGCTACAAAAAGCCATAGATAAACTGAGACAGACAAATTAAACTTGGCATTGCACACAGTTTACAGGAAATTCTGTGAGAATGGCTTACAAGTAAATATTTCTGGGTGTTATTTCTTTCTTCTTGCAAAAATAATTTTGCTAAAAAACCAGAATATCCAGAACACAGCTGAGACTAGAATAAACACGCCACACTGAGTTTAACATATATTTAATTTTTTAATAAGAAAGCAAGATGAGTTTGGTTTAAACATGGTCATTTGGTTGAATACTAGCATTAGTGATTAAACAAGGATAATACTACTTCATAATTCTGAAATAATACCAGAAGAGGAATGCTGAACAGTACTTAAGGATAGAAATTTCAAAAATAAATAAATGATATACCGTTGATCACTTTGGCTGTGTGAAGATCAAAAGCGTTCTTTGACACATAATCACTCAGAGGGATGCAAGAGCTCTTACCAATGGTGTTAAAGGTGGAATTTGGTGAATAAAATTGTGTAATGGACAAGTTTCAAAGGTGCTTTTTCAATGGGCAACTGGATTTTCTTGTTTTTCTTTGAAGATGTTCCACTTCTGATTCAAGAAGCTTCTTCAACTGTGACTTAGGGAATGGGGAATGGAAGGATTTATACTCCTTGTACACAGCTGGTCATTTGAATTCTTTTAGAGAGTCATTGACCAAGCCTCCAGTTGGCCTCCAGGTGGCCCCATTATTGATGATGCTCCTGTGCTGCTCCTGTTGCCTTGAGATTGCACCCAAGGTGCCTATTTCTACTGGTATTTTCTTTGCTTTCTTGTGCCACAGTCATTCTGCTTCTTTGTGTTTGGTTATTTTATCCGGTTCTTTCTATTCTATTCTGCTGTCTCCAGGGACTGCAGTGTTTACTATTTACTTCTTTTGGGGCTTTCTTATTGATAACTCTTAAGTCTGTTGTGTAGCAGACACATATCTGTTTGAATTCTAAAGTGTCAGAGCACTTTAGCTTCTTCATTTTCAATTACTCTGCCTAATTTGTGGTCCCACCAGTTCTTGCTTGCAGTCAAATGATATTTCTTGCAGAACGTCTAATGCGTCGTTACTGCTAATGTGTGATGTTGTTGCTTATAGTCTGTGCAGTCTTCTTGCAAACTAGCTGATCCACAGTTTCTTCAGCTTCTTTGCAAAGGCAGTATTTGCTCTTTCTGTGTCCTCCCTTCCCCTTTCTTTCAACATTCAGTCATATCACCAGCCATAGACAGTAATTGAAACACTGTAAAATGAATGAATAGAGTAAATTTTTAAAAAATGAGTTCACGTAGGAATCACCTGTATCCCTGTGTCTTATTATCCAGGCAGGGGTGGGATTCAGCCAGTTCAGATCGGTTCAGGTGAACCGGTAGCCCTGACCATCAGCTGAGAGTGAACCAGTTCGCCCCGACCATCAGCTGGGCCCGTCCACCCATCCCTGCACTATACTGACCTATATTTCCTTTTCTGAAGTCCAGTTGATAGGCGTGGTAGAACGGATTGCCGCACCTCAGTGGTTTTGCACAGGGGCTGCAGTAGAAGATAATCGTTCAGACGCACTGCATGCATGCGGCACAAATCGCATGCTCAGTGAACCGGTTGTTACACCGTTTGAATCTCACCATTGTATACAGGTGAGCATTTATAAAAGTTCCCATTTTTCCACAAGTTTCCTTCACGTAACATAAATAATCACTGTTACCAACTTGTTCTGACCCCCCTCGTCCCACACCAACAAACTCCGAGCCAAAGATAAGTTACAGCATTTAATTAACAGACAGACAGGTCCTTGGCAGCAAACCGGCACAGACAAGCTTGGGCAGCCATCCAGCACAGATAAGCCGTGGCAGCAATCCAGCCTGCCAAGCTCACAATAATGTTCTCCAACATTAGTTCCTGCGTTGACTTCTACAAGAAGGGCATGTGCACAAGCAGTCTTTTTATAATCTGGAGAGGAGCCTAATGACCACCAGCTAAGTGCAATTATCTCCTGTACTTGCGCAACTGTTCCTGACGCCTAGTAGGTCTTCAGTGCCAGGCATCCAGGAACAACTCACTCCTGGTGTCCGGATCACTCTCACTTGTCTCCTCCCCACTGGTCCAAGGCTCAGGCGCCTCCTGGTAGCCAATCAGCCTCTCTGCGCCCTGCTCAGAGTCAGAACTCTGTCCAGGGTCCTCCACCTCCTCCAGAGCCGACTCATAAAGCCCCTCGCTGTTGGAGTCTGGTGGCAGCTCCAACGGCTCCTGCTGGGCCACAACACCAACTGTAATCCTTTTTACCAACTTTTTACCAACTTCATCAAAATAAGTTCCCTAGAATGTTTACTACTGTGAAGACAATAAAGAAACGAGATTTTAACAATATAGAAGAGCATTTACATTTAATTTCCATGTAAAAAAAAAATAGTGTGCTAAGAAGAAAACACAGTTTTAAAGTCCTTTGATGTATCACGATTCTTTAACTCCCTTTCTGCAGTTGGCGCCTTCCCCAGTTTTCTGTGGTTCTTTTTTTAGGTGTCGTTCAGCCCCACAGCCTTTTCCATTTGCTTCTTTTTGCATGTCATTTTTTGGTCATTCTCAGTGTGAACCCTGATTCCTGACATTTATTTCTGCTTGGCTTTCCATACTCTTCCTGAGCAATCCTTTGGATCAACACTGTTTTTATCCATTTCATCACCACATGCTATTTGATAATACAAGCTTCTTTCTCAGCAGGCATATTCTTTCGTGTTAATTGTGCAAGTGGTTCTGTGCTTTGTAGTTAGGATGGAGATGTTTCTCTACTCTTCAGAAAGCATCTATTGTTACCCGTGGCCATCAGTTTGTCTGTATTATAAATATTGGATGAGGTTCAATGCAGTGGTGGGTTCCGGATCCCATCGCAACTGATACGCTGCGCACACTGTGCCCACCACTGCCCTGCGACACCCAGCTGCTCAGCGGTGGTCGCGCAGGCGCTGCACTCTGTGCGGGCAGGCACAATTGGCCGGTTGCATTATAAACTACTGTGGAACGCAGGCGGGCGGGTGGGCCAAACGAGCCACCGTACCGGTACGGTGGCTGCTGCTCCTGGCTACTACCAATATGGCCACTGGTTCAATGGGAATTTGGGAAGTTTCTCCCCCTACTTCATAAAAGAAACATGTGCTTTTGTAGTCATTATGGAGATGCTTTCCACTCTTCAGAAAGCATCTGATGTTATTAACACAGAATAGGGTAACCTATGACCATCAGTTTGTCTGTGTATAAAATATTGGATGAGGTTCAATGGGAATTCGAACCCCAAAGCACATAGGGAACTACAGTTTCCTCATCTTCGCTCTAGAATTATTGGGGTGTTTCAGGGCTGTTAGGTAAAACACTGAACTATGTAGGCCTGTATTAGCCACTTTTCTGATTAGTTTGCGTATTAGATTTATATAAGATAAGATAAGATAAGATAAGACAAGATAAGATAAGATATTTGTATGCCGCCCTTTTACCTGGGGGGACTCAGGGCGGCTCACAGTTCAGGGGGAGGGGAGGACAAACCAAGTTACATATAAGACAATACATAATTAAAAGCACAACATTCATACTATTGGGGCAGGGTTAAGGTCTTTAGCCCCAGGCCTGTCGGGACAGCCAGGTTTTAAGGGCTATGCGGAAGGTCTGGAGGGTGGTGAGGGTACGAATCTCCACGGGGAGTTCGTTCCATAGGGTCAGAGCTGCCACAGAGAAGGCTCTCCTCCGCGTGGTTGCCAGTCGACATTGACTGGCTGATGGAACTCGGAGGAGGCCTAATCTGTGGGATCTAATTGGTCGAGTGGAGGTGATTGGCAGTAGGCGGTCTCTCAAGTACCCAGATCCAATACCATGAAGGGCTTTGTTGGTGACAACTAGCACCTTGAAGCGTACCCGGAGATCAACAGGTAGCCAGTGCAGCTCGCGGAGGATAGGTGTTATGTGGGTGAAATGAGGTGCACCCACGATTGCTCGCGCGGCCGCATTCTGGACTAGCTGAAGTCGCCGAATACTCTATAGGCACACTTCTTATGCAACATAACTATGGGCAGCTCATGAAACAGTTAAAAAAAACAACCCAGAAATTCCTGGAATACATCCTTACACAAAGAACTTTACCAGCCTTATACTATCCCTTGCCTTTGAGAAATGGTTAGAGAATTTCATTTTCCTTATGGAAGAAAGATTAAACCTTTTTTTTTTTCTGTTCACAAATCTAGTGGGGAATTTTGAAAGGCTATTGGTAAAATATTTTCGGCATATACTAAACCGTTCGTTGTAACATTAATAAGAAAGACAGGGAGGGGTTGTATTGGTGCAATACCAGTGCTGCTTTTCTAGGTTTCCCTTGCCAATGTACTCAAAGGTGTTAGATCGGCTGTATGAAGAATCAGAGGCGTCTGAGGTAACAGTAACCGTTTATTGTAACAAGAACGTTTGCAACAGTAACTAACAGTAGACCGGATAGACTCTGGAGTTGTGTGTGGTAGATCGGATAGCCTCCGGAGTTGTGCAGCCTTTTATACTCGGCTGTCAAACCGTTTAGCCAATCGCCTCGCGTATGACAGCCCGGCAACCAGCAGGCGCGTCTGATTGGTTAAGATGCGCCTGGCTGCTGCCGAGCTGTCATTCATAAGTGCGAGGACTTACGAGGCTATTCAACAAAAGGTAGTATTCAGCCAGTTCGGACCGATTTGGGCGAATCGGTAGTGGAGGTTGTGGGTGGGGTGGGCCCGCCCCCCCCACCCCCCGCCCCTGCCCACATGTCCACCCGCCCCTGCAATATTCCTTCCTACTTAGCTATATTTTTGAGGCTTGGTGCATGCACAAAAGCTGCACGTGGAAGCAAAGCGAGCATGCATGCGGGGGGCAAACTGGTGCTAAAAATACGTGAAACCCACCGCTGAACGTACTAGAGAAACTATATTTCTTTACTCAAGAGCTTTGTTGTCTTTATATTTTTAGATTTACAGGAATTAATTGACTGGCCTTCAGACACTTCCCCGATGAACATCTTTTTAAAGGGAATGACAACAAACTTTTAGTAGAGCTCCAACAGAGCAAACAATGAATTCATAAAAGCCTTGGTGTTTCTCTAATGATCAGACAGTAATGAGAATGATGGATATGATCATTTTATAGACAAAAGCTGCTGCATTTTGTTTGGCTGCCCGCATAGGCTGCAAAAACAAGCGACGGTGCCTATTTTCTAAGCTTTTATTAAATATATTAGATGGCTTGTAATGACGTTAGACAAATATATATTTGGTAGCTTCAGCTTTGTAGGCTGTCTTATCCATCTATAGGTATTGCTTCCAAAGTATAAAAATCAGACTAATAATTCCAACAAGACTGGTGCAACCGTAAACTGCCTTTTTCCATTAGGAAGAAATAACCACATTCTGTTCTACCCCTGTACCCCTTGCCTCCCTCAAGACTGCCCTCCATCACAAGATTGTTTCCAGACCCTTCAGTAATTTTTCTTTCTTGATCCTGGGAGTTGTCACTGCAGCCAAAACCTTTGTCTCTGCAAATTACATTGGTTTTGGGTTTAATCCTTGGGTGCCGTGTAAAGTTAGTATTATAAGATAAGAGGTTACATCAAGAGTCCCCAAAATTGTTGATATCAGCCCCCAATAGATTAATAGAAATATGATTATTTTTATTTGTAGTACTATTGCAGTGATGGAGAACCTTTTTGGCACCGAGTGCTCAAACTGGAACATGCATTCATGTGCCTGAAAGTGAATGTGTGCGCATGCCGGAGCACCAGAAACCCAAAGACTAGCTGGCCGGTGCACGTATGTCTGTTTTGGGGGCATTTTTGGCTGTTTTCAAGGTGTTTTTCGGGCCATTTTCAGGCCGTTTTGGGACTGTCTTTGGCCCGTTTTTTGCCTGAAAATGCCAAAAAAACAGCCAAAAAACCCAACAACCTGAAAATGGCCCAAAAAGGTTCAGAAAATGGCCCTTTTTTTGGCTATTTTGGGGGCTGCTTTCAGGTCATTTCCTGCTACTCCGGTGACCATGAAGACCAGCTGGTTGGTGCGCATGTGCACACCGGAAACTAGAAGAGTAGCTGGCGATGGCACGCATGTCCACAGAGAGGACTCTGTGTGCCACCTCTGGCAGGTGTGCCATAGGTTTGCCATCACTGTACTACTGGTTTGTTAGAATATTTTATCCCTTACCAAATTTGTTTCTGAGCTGGGATCAAGGAAACAGGCAGATGCATGAATTAAGTTCTTTATTCTTCACCCAAGATTAAGTTGTTTGGTGGGTGGACACAAAGCTACCCTCCATCCAGCACAGTGTGTGTGTGTGTGTGTGTGTGTGTGTGTGTGTGTGTGTTGCATTTGTGCTGATAAATAAATAAAGGGAGACTAGTATAGATCTAAATCAAGCTATTTAGCTCTCATCAGCTAGCCATACCCTTACTGGGAATCGAACCTGGGCTATAGATCCATATAGATATAGATCTATACTAGTCTTCCTTTATTTATTTATCAGCACAAATGCAATACAAATGTAACAAAGGCAACATTAAAAAAATGGCTTCTGCCTGGATGGCTCCTAGGGTGATCCGAAAGACAGAAAAGGAGAAACAGTATGCTGCCTCCCATATTTGGGCATACCAGGGGTTGTGACACAATACATACATACATACATACATACATACATACATACATACATACATATGTGTGTGTATATACAGTATGTATGTATGTATGTATATACGTATGTACACACACACATGCTGACAGTGATATACACACACACACACACACACACACACACACACACACATCTCACTGTCAGCTCCTCCTATAGCCGTGATTGGGAATCTATGGAATGCATGCCAGAGGTGGCACAGAGCCACAGAGGGGACACGCATGTGCATGCATGACAGAGACCCATGCACAGCTGAGCTGAACTCGGGTGATGGCTCATGTGTCCACAGAAAAGGTGCGCATTGGATTTTGGTGGTTTGGGCGCACGCTCGCTTTGGGCTCTTAGTCCGGAAAAGGTTAGCCATCACTGTCCCATAGAATGCTACCCTTTTTTCCCATTTCTCTTTTCACACCATTCCACATGAAGCACTTCCTTCCTTGCCACGAACTTTTAAGTTTTCTGAACACAATTAACTAAGGAGAATCCTTGGGATGTATAAAAAAAAATGCTTGAAAGTATGTGGATCAAACATTTAGCCCAATCTTTCTTCAAATTGTAATTTTACTTACGCAGAGAGCAGAATGAAATAAACTGAAGGTTAGCTTGGCAAAATGAGAAACTGGGTAAATCAAGCTTGATAAACTTTAAGGCTCTGCAAAGCATTCCAAAGGGTAATTTCCCAAAGAATATTAACATGAACAAAGCACTGTTTCTTGAAATATGTGTGGCTAGTTTATATTGCTGAGGTATATTGAGAGACCGCCTGCTGCCAATTACTGCCAATTACCTCCAATAGACCGATCAGATCCCACAGATTAGGCCTCCTCCGAATTCCATCCACCGGCCAATGCCGACTGGCGACTACCTGGAGGAGAGCCTTCTCTGTGGCTGCTCCGACCCTCTGGAACGAGCTCCCCGTGGAGATTCGAACCCTCACCACCCTCCACACCTTCCGCAAAGCCCTCAAAACCTGGCTGTTCCGACAGGCCTGGGGCTAAAGAGCTTTTGCAACCCCCCCCGAATGGTATGATTGTTGTATGCTTTTAAATTGTGTATTGTTCTGTTCGTCTTTTTTATCCCTTATCTGTATCCCCTTCCCTGACTTGGATTGTGAGCCGCCCTGAGTCCCCTTCGGGGAAAAGGGTGGCATATAAATGCAATAAATTCCAATTCCAATTCCAATTATATGCATGCACAGTCCTCTCCCTGCTGATGGTGCGAGCAGCTACTGTCTGCCTACATACGTACAGTTTTTGAAGCCCAAGATCTTCAAGATGCAGTGGCTTTTTATGTTTCAAGTGGGGTGCTTTGGCTCATGCCAGTATGCTTTGCTAACCCCTCTTTTTAAATACTTTACATGGCCCTATTAGACTCATCCATCCCTTATTGTTGACTTGTTCAATTTCCACTTGTATTAAGTTCACCATTAAAATGAGCTTAAGAAGCAATCATTGTAAATTGAAGTAGCTGGATTTAATCAGTGTTCATATTACTGTATAGAAGATGAAATATCCATCTCCTATCAGTTGATTCCACTTTACATTTTTAAAATGATTATGAAGTCACTAAACCACACTAAAGCATTGAACCATCTTCCTTTTCTCTTCTTCACTCACTGATCCTTATTCATATAAATATGAACTTTTATCTATAATTGCGAATGTATTGCTGGATGTTTGGCCAGTGATTTACTTGCGGTGTTATTCCACAGACAGCTGAAATGAATCTCAGAAGAATGTTTTTGACTACAGGAAGGCAGCTATAATTATTCATTTCTCCACTCGTTGGAGGCACCATTGATTAAATTTTTTAAAAAAATCTAGTTAACTAGTTGAGAAGTTGAAGTTGAGACTTATAAGTTTGCTTTCCCCCCCCTGTCTTACCTTTCATTGGTGTATACCCAAAAATCCTGGCATCAAGGTATGTTTTGTGTGTGTGTGTGTGTGTGTGTGTGTGTGTGTGTGTGTGTGGTGGGATTCATTTTTTTTTACTACTGGCTATGTGGGCGTGGCTTGGTGGGTGTACTGGGGAAGGGTACTGTAAAATCTCCATTCCCTCCCCACTCCAGGGGAAGGATACTGCAAAATCCCCATTCCCTCCTGATCAGTTGGTATTCGGGAGGCAGAGAATAGATGGGGGCGAGGCCAGTCAGAGGTGATATTTACCAGTTCTCCAAACTACTCAAAATTTCCGCTACCGGTTCTCCAGAACTGGTCAGAACCTGCTGAATACTACCTCTGATGTATGTGTAAAAAAGAAAGTGAATTCTTTTTTTAAAAAAAACAGTTTATTTATATATGTTTACTTTACATACATAAGTGCTTAGTGAACAGCAGATCATTTTGCTTATATAATAGTACTTTTCCCGCTCCAAAATTCTACCTCTATTATCCAACTATTTGTAAAACAAATACTCTGTATCTTCTTTTTCTTTTATCTTTAATGTCAATTTGTTCATTTCTGCACAATTTTTTTTTTTTTTAAATTACATCTTCTTCATTTTTCCAGTACTGTGCAAATACAATTCCAGTTGCTGTCAATACATGTAATAGTAAACATTTATTCCCTTTATCATACTTTTCTGATACCATGCCTAGCAAAAATATTTCTGGTTTATAATCTATGGCTGCGTTAACATTTTTTCTAACCATGTATGTATTTTCGTCCAATATTTCTTTGGTTTTGCACATGTTCACCACATATGATAATATATTTCTGGTTACATCTGGCAGACACATTTTTAAACATCTTTGCTAATCTTGCCAGTGGTCTCACCTATAAAATATTTTATATAGATTTTCCTTATATGTAGCGAGTTCTTAAGAGAAATATCCTCTTCAAATGGCCCATAATGAATTTGAAAGTTTCCCTTTCATAACTTGGCAAAAAAAAATGGCATATTAAAAGAGTGAAAGAATCCTTTCAGATGGACCACTCCAGGGAAATTATATTCTGTAATCTGACAATTATGAATGAGGGCAAATATACATGTCCCAGAATAATACTGCAAGATCCAATCTGGATTGATCACCAGGACCAGAGGTTTAGTCTTCCATATAGGTCCTTTCACCTAAATGTCTGTAGAGGTTCTCAGCCATCCAGATCATGTTTCCAAAAGCCAACTGGACTTTGTTTTCCCTTGTTTCACTTGTCGTTCTAGAAGCTTCTTCATGTTCTGACCTAGGCTTCCTGGGACAATAAAAAGCACATGCTTAGTCCCCCAAATCCTCTTTTTTATTTCAACGGCTGTGAATTATGTTCATTCACAGCCCTGTAATGAGTCACAAATAGTTTGTAAAGAGTCCGATAGAAGTCTGCCAAAGTCTTTCGGGATAAGGTTGATATCTCCCTTGAAACACTGCCAATGACCTAATTGGCAATTAGCTTTGCAAGGGCACGTGAAGCACAGAGTCAAAATGGAGTTTCAGAGTTTAAACTGACAAGAATGAACAAAGTTGCTTCCAGCAAAGGCTCACGTGCCTTTGCTCCTCCTTTATGTCTTATGGGAGTGGTCAATCATGTCCAAGCCTTACTCCTGAGTCGTCCCTTTTGTCTCAACTGTTCTTGCCTTCTGGCAGCTCTGCGCATATATACACTGGGAACAGGCTCCCCCTGTTCCTTTGCCTCGCTCCTGTCCGACTCTGGAGGCTCCGGAGGCAGCACATAACTCCCAGATGGCCTTGGCCCCTCTCTTCCTCTGATGCAGAGCCCTCGTCCGAGCCTTCCCCAGACTCCAGGAGTGGCCCATGTTTCCCTCCAACCTCCTCACTGTCCCACTGCTGCCAGCTCCGCAGGCTGCCGGGGGACCACAACACTTCAGAACTGGAGTTGTCTTTTAGAAAAGCACCTTTGGGACATTCTCAAGGAACTTCTCTCCCACAACTTCTCTGGTTGTGTAATCTCTATAGGATTGCGGGTGGGAATAACAGGAGAGTGCCTGAAAATTTGGAGAAAGAATAGTGATTCTGAATTGAACTCGCTTATCGTGATAAAGTCTCACATTATTACCATAACTTTGTTGATGGGTCTTGCTTTTTTCTTTCCTTAAAGAAATTGTAATAAAAATATTTTTTTTAAAAAACAATCCTTATGTGGGCAACTCAACTCTGGCATTTGGTAATAATGTAACTTTAGATTTTCTATATCTCTGCTTCATTTCATTGATGGGATAGCTTCATTGATGTCAAATGGGAGACAAGGAAACATTTCCACATTCTTAATAGCATTTTCATATTTAAGGACATTTAGGAAAGACATAATGGAGATGTACATTGTACTGGCATCATTAGAACTCCAAATTAACCAAATGGACTGAAAGCTTTAGAAAATGGAACAATTCTTCAATGCAATGAAGTATAAAACAAAGGTAAATTAATAAACATTAAGAACAGGCTCAAATTGGGTGAGAGTGATGTTTTCCATTTCTTATTCTCAATCCAGTTAAGAACTAGGTGTGTTTTTTTTAATCAGGGAAATCTGGTCTACTCATTTAATTTCTCCCCTGGTATGGCCGACAAAGCAAGGAAAACCCATGGCTTAGAGGTTAATAAATCTATCTAATATGTAAGTAGTCCAGGTTCAAATCCCAGAAGGGTATGGCTAGCTGATGATAGCTAAATAGCTTGAAAATAGATCTATACTAGTCTCCCTTTATTTCTTTGTTGGTAAAATAAATTTAACACAGAGGTGGGTTCCTACCAGTTTGCACCTATTCGGTAAAACCAGTTCGTCAAATCTACTGAACTGGTTAGAAGAGGTTCCACCAGTGGACCCAGAAAGCAGGCCACACCTACAGAAGAGGTTCCAAAAATTTTTGAAACCCACCACTGGTCCTTGGATATGATTATTCTACACTATCATGCTCATATTTATAAAACTCAGTGCCTCTGTGAAAGGTAAGGATGACTACTGCATTTGTGGTGCAATCAGAACATTGTGTGTGTTGAAGTTGTTTTAACGCAAACCAAAGATGGCTTTAAAAAAACAAGTTTACATCATATTCTTCTGCATGCCAGTGCTGTGTGTGAGGTAATTTAAGGTGGTTCTGACAAGTGTCGTCGGCATCTTCATATCCGGTCACATGGGCAACAAGCCACTCCCATCCAGTCACATGGGCAGCAAGCCACTCCCACAAAGGAGGCCACACCCACAGAGTAGGTTCGAACAATTTTTGAAACCCACTACTGATTTAACACAAAAATCATTTAGGAACTGTTAAAAAGCGCCACAACTTCAAGGAATAAATTGATGAAATGTTTAATTTCCACTTCATTTCTCATCGCCAGCTGCAATATCTGAAAATCTTTTCTTTAGGATACTGCTGTGCTCATAAAAATAGAGTGCACTTCATGTTGGATTGTCTTCCATGCCCCGAATCTGAAGACACAGAGTACACATTCGGCATGTAATAAATTAAACGTATATCTTGGGAAATGTGGCTCAGCTTTTTATTTTTTTACTTGAGATGTAAATCTGACATGCAGATAAAAGCAAGGTTGGCAAATTTCCTTCATTTCTTCATTGAATTGGCCTTAGTTCTAAGCTTCTTTATATGGAGCACACATCACTGTGGGTGAATGAAGGGTTTGTTTACATTACAGCAGTCCACCATGAAAAGCTACAGGCAGCGTTCATGCTGTTTTTCTATCTGATGGCCTACTTCAGGGTCCCCTGCTGGATTTACAAACATGTATTTTCTTCTTCAGTTCTTTCCACATTCAACAAATCATTGATCAAAGAAACCGAGTTACTCCTATTTGTCCTTAATTCTTTGTTGAATAATATTTTATTTTTTAGGATCTCCAGTCCTATAAAAATAGGTTTTTTTCCCCAAGCTTCGGGAAAAGGTCTCTGAAAGACAGAGCAAGATGGGAGAGGGGAGGAACAGAAACTCCCTATTTTTAGGGACTGTTTTATTCTCTTCCCCCTTCTGTCTTTCAGTGATTTCTTAATAGGATGTTGTTATAAGGCCATTAAAATTATTAAGCTAACCCTAACCCTTCAGAAAAGGAGATAATAAGGAAGGTATTAAAATGCGCAGAAATGGATAGACTAACATTAGAATTAAAAAACAAAGGAGATAGAATATTATAACATATGGAACAGAATTTATGAATGGCTGGAAACACCAGGTGGGAGTGAGAACATGACAAAAAATATGCTAACTAGACCTGGAATGAAATATTATATATGTTTTGGAATGAATATGATGGTCAAAAATAATTGTACAAGACTAGCACTATGTAAGTAGTATATTTGTCTTTCACTTTGGTTTCTATAGTAGATGAAATGCCAGGACGGTCACACTGTGTTCGATATACTTATATGTAAATAATAAAAATATATTTATCAAAATAGTAAAACTAAATAGTTCAGATTGCTGAAGAAATGGGATAACTTGAAGGTGCTTGATAAATAGAAAGAGTCTTTGTACTTGAGGGTGCTGTGGCTCAGTGACTAAGACGCTGAACTTGTCGATCAGAAAGGTTGCAAGTTCAGCAGTTCGAATCCCTAGTGCCACATTACTTGTCCCAGCTTTTGCCAACCTAGCAGTTTGAAAGCATGTAAAAGTGCAAGTAGAAAAATAGAGACCACCTTTGGTGGGAAGGTAACAGTGTTCCGTGTGCCTTCGGTGTTTAGTCATGCCGGCCACATGACCGTGGAGACGTCTTTGGACAGTGCTGGCTCTTCAGTTTAGAAACGGAGATGAACATACACCCCTAGAGTCAGGAACGACTAGCACATATGTGCGAGGGGAACCTTTACCTTACTTAAGGGTAGATGTGACATGATTGCCATTGTCGAAGCTAAAGGCATTAAATTGTTCAGAAGAAACAGACCTAATAAAAGAAGAACTGAGTTGCATTATATAAAAGAGAAAGCTGCACCCCTATAGAAATGCAAAAACCAAAATCATTTATGAAACCACCTTGAATGCATTTGGTTTCATGAAAAAGGAAAAGGGAATGATAATACCACAGGTCTATCGTACACACCACACAATTAGAGAGAAGAAATACCAGTAGATGAACTTTTTGCTAATCAGTTGGCTAAGATGTGCTAAGAAAGCACACTGCAATAGTAATGAGGGTCTTTAATTATCCTAAATGTCCACTGGGTGACACCTTGTGTCTCTAGTATCACCTTTGTTGACACCTAGTGTCAACTTTGCACCTAGTGGAAGATCAAATGAGTTCCTGATGAATCTAGCATACAACTTCATCTCCAAAAGGTAGAGAAGTTAACTAGAAGGTAACTAATTCTTACTAACAAAGATATAGGAACCTCTTCTTACATCTAGCTCTATCACTGCTTTGTAAGATAGAGCTTACAAAAGCTCTATCACTGCTTTTGATAGTCATGGATAAGAAATAGGGTTGGAAAGAAGGAAAAGGCATCTTGGGTTAGTTATATAGTTTGGACGAAGAAGAGGACAGGGTGAGAGAGAGCTGATTAGTTATTTTGCCCAAAAGGAAGGAGCCTTGAAGAGAATGGCATGCGACTCAATGCCAAGTCTCATGTTTTACTTGGCAAGGGAAGGGGTGAGAGTTGGATTGTTAAATATGCATTATAAATATAATAAACCCTTACAAAAGTATTCAGTTTGCTGTGTAAAATGAGTGATAATTCTTAGTTTGAAACCACTACTTTAGAATTCCTATTGTGCTTGCATTTTTATGTACTGTACCTGTACTTAGATATTAGTTCTTAATGATATAAGTAAAAGCTACAAAATCACAATTAAAGGAAAGTTAATTTTTCCTTATTAAAGTTTTTGGAAATTTCCAGCAGAATCAACTCTTGAGTTTGGACAGCTTCTGGGTTACTGGAGGGTGTACTTTCCAAAGAAACTCGGAAGTCTAATCTAGTCACTAACCCCAAACACTCAATTCTGAATAAAGACTTATGTTTTTCCTTCAAATTCTCTCATTCCTTTTTAACAATATACTTCCGTTGAGTTCACACGTTGCACTAAAGCAACTAATGTATTATCCCAATAGTACACACCTTTATTTTACGCTCATCTAAAATAATGAATAACCCCATGATAAGATATATGATAATGCCAGTTTATCATGTTAAGGTGGTAGCAGTGAGATTGTAGACGATATCTTCAAAATAAATTTAAATAGATAATAGATAATTTAAATACAGGTAGATACTAATAAATTTAAAAGAAAACATGCTACTTTTGACCAAATAAACCCATTTTCAGGTTGTGTCCTATTTTATTTAATAGCAGCAGTCTTTCGTGTGATGAAAAATGGGATTATGCAATTGTATAAATAGTTCCAGCATATTCACTTGATTCCTTACTGATTAAATCAACTTCAGTTCAGCACTGACCTTTGGGAAACTTTTAACACAGACAAATCCTAAGGCAAGCTATTCTGTTTTGCAGTCTCTTTCTTGAAAATCTAAAGAACTCCCAATAGCCACTTAAATTTAATGGATGTGAGGCACTGATGTACGTAAGTAGCATAGAGTACTCATGTACCAATCTCTTAATTAAGAAAGGTAAATGCTCGCGTAATTTTTTCTGCAATACCCATAGAGGGAAAATACTTGGCTTTGCAGACACTCAAAAAATACCGGACACATAGCCCCAGTTAGACTGAAAATTGTTTAAATAAATGACACTTGGTGTAAGACAAATAATTATTATAGACGATATACTGTTAGAATATTGAATTTAGCTGGAACAGTAAAGTATACTGATGAAAGAAATGTCCTTCTGGGTTCAGCTCCAAGTGGGGAAAAAGTCACTGGAGACATGGAGGCTGCTTGGAAAAATGGTTTATTGGTGGACAGGATCACATGGCTTGAGCCCTGAACAGAAAAGGTGATCACATGCTTCAATGTTGGTGGAGAAGAAGAGAAGGGCTGAGGGAGGGGCTTGCTAGGCTTTTTATAACCTGTTCAGTCCCACCTCTCTGTTTCCTGTTCCTGTGTAAGAAATGAATTCTGATTGGTTATCAGACTCCCATGGGGCCATGCAGGGGCAACTCTCTAGGCTGTGTTTTGAATCCAGGTTCGGTTGAGTTCTCAGATGCCATGTGGTCAGTTGGGGCCAATATTATCATGCTTTAATCCCATCCCCCTGCAACTGAAGTGGAGAAGTCTTTATTATGTAAAGTGGACTAGCTTGGCCTTCTTAATGGCCCAAGGCCATCCAGCTGGCTTCCATGCTACCTAGGTTTCCCTATCATCTTCATCATCTCCATCATCTAAACTACTATAACGCACGGCTACCTGTATGATTATTAAAAGTGCTGCTGCTTATTTGTTTCTCTCTGGAGGGCGGGGGATAAATAGTGTTAATAGCTCTTATTTTAAAAATGTTTCCACGTTGCATGAAATCTGCATTTTATGATTCTTGTATTTCTCTTTGGGGTGAGTGCTATATTTATAAATAAATAAACAATTTGTAAACTCGTGTAGCCAGAGTGTGCATCTCTTCGGCTACACAAGAGATATGGATAATGGTGTTGCAAATACATCAGAATTTTGATCCCAGAAAATAAGGCATTCTAGTCTAGAATCGGTGAGAAGGGGAAGGGGAGTGGATGACAAAAAGAGTAGGGTGGGACCAGTACAGTAATTCAACACTAAAATGTGTATGTCAGAATAAATTCTAGACTCAAATAAGCATGTTGAAACTCAAGGTGTTCTCCTGTGAGTGCACAGAGCCAGCCCGTTGCTCATTTTATTGTTCTAACTTCACATGAACTTGTTGGCGACAAAAAATAATAATTATCATGGCGACAGTACGAACAAACTTCATTTTCTCTCTTTATGTGTGAAAATCCATACATTTTCCTTTTAAAAACAAAAACAAAAAAACCCCCTATGATATAGCATTGTGTCCAGAACGGTGATGCAGGGAGGGGAAGATAAAGTAACAACTGTGTATCTGAGTTTCCCAGTCTGATACCACCATTTATTTAGTCCAGGGTATAAAATTGCTAGCTATTTTTCTTCGTTTGCTGGTTGCTGCTGCTACTGCTATGCATTTCACTTGGCAAGCAGAAGTGATGGAAGGAAGGAAATGGCCTCTCTCAAATGTGCTGTGCCCAAAAACAAGTTTCAGTTCCTAAATTGAAGTTTCGAGCGGAGAGTTTCATCAATGAGGTGATATAGAACTCCATCTTCATATTCAGGTTTTGCATTTGTTGAGAAAACGTAACAGAGAACAAAGAAATTTAAGACACTAAAGGGGGGGGGAATTAATCTCCTAAAGAGCAACTAATTGTATTACTGCAAATATACTAAAACATTTTGAACAATAATTTAGAATATCATCAACTTGATGTCATCATCAAAAATATAAAGTAAAGTTAAAGGTTCCCCTTGCACATACAGTATGTGCTAGTCATTCCCGACTCTAGAGGGCGGTGCTCATCTCTGTTTCAAAGCTGAAGAGCCAGCACTGTCTGAAGATGTCTCCGTGGTCCTGTGGCCGTCATGACTAAATGGCAAAGGTACACAGAACGCTGCTAACTTCCCACCAAAGTGGTTCCTATTTTTCTACTTGCATTTTTATGTCCTTTTAAACTGCTAGGTTGGCAGAAGCTGGGACAAATAACGGGAGCTCATCCTGTTACGGATTCGAACTGCTGTACTGCCGACCTTTCTGATTGACAAGCTCAGCATCTTAGCGACTGAGTCACCGCATCCCTATATCAAAAATGTGGCGTTAAGCAAATTAAGGAAAGACCATGTTAATAAATTAGCTATATGTGCATACTGAATGTTCCTAGGTTGTATTGTCACTCAGGATTGATGTTTGGTAAAATTAACTCTTTTTAATGTTTATTTAAGTTTCCTGGTTTTTTTAAAAATTCTCAAAATCTTTCTTTAAAAATAAATAGAAGTAGAGATTGCAATATATAGCGTGATAAGAAGCATATCAGTGGCACCAGGCATAATAGTTTCCTTAGTACTTTTATACTGAATCATGGAGATTATTGTACTGCAAGGCAATTGGAAATTAAAGATTTAAAGCAAAGATTAAATCAAGAAAGAAGGGATTTCCAACAGATCTAGGCAGATGTTACAAGGATTTAGGTTATTTTCAGCAAAAGAGGAAGTCAAGTAGCTAGAAGTAGAGCTGAAGATATATAAATATGTAACCATATGCAATTTGGATGAGTGATGAGAAGCATTCAAATATGTTAAAGCAAAAACTGAAGCTGTAGATTCATGGACATTTCTAGAAACATGCCTTATTTTTTTTTTAAAAGAACAATCCTTTTAGCAATATGTTAAAAAGTTAAAGGAGTTATTTTTATACTATAAAATCTTTGGTTTAAATTGTTATTGGCCAGGGTTTATGCAAACTAAGTTTCTGATTTCTTCTCCATTTATTGATGGAGATTTTTGTTCAGTCTGAACGTTTAAGCAAATTGACCTAATTTACACTTTTACCCTAATATGTAAGAATACATTTATATAACAGATTGGGCTGTTCTCCAGTTTAAAGTATTTATTTTAGACAAAGGATATATTAGAGGAGAAATGCAAGCCAACAGGAACACATTGAGTGGAAACTGCTCTAAAAATGGTCATTTTAAAAATGAAATATGACAAAAATCTACAAACCTATATGTCTTGTCTGAATTAAATTCTTCTAAATGCAGTGGAACTTATTCCGAGGAAGAGCTATAGAGAGTTGCATTACTTTTGGGTTGACTTGCATTAATTTCCCATTCTTCCATTGGCCCTTAGATGAGTGATAAGCAATAAAGATATTTTATAAAGTGTGCATTGTAGGTAAACCAACATGCTTCACTTGTTGATTCAGAGGAGAAGAGAGGACAGGTTTGTGGTTATGGGCAACTGACAAAATGGAGTTGAGAGAGGGTTTTTTAAAACACCTTCTTTGGGCTTTGCACTTGAGCTTCCTGTTCCTGTGCAAGAACATATATTCTATTGGCTGTTGTCAGATCCTATGGGGTCATGTAGGATCCTAGGTGTTTGTCTGAACTAGGTTTGGTTGAAGTTTGGTTTGTTCTGGGGGTGGTGCAATGAAGGGGTTGTGTTCTAAAAGGGTGTTGAGCAATTCTTACTGTGGCTTAATGACTTTTGCCCTGTTTTGACTCTTGGGTGAGGTTATTTGCTTGTGAATAGAGCTATCTAGATACTTGTCTTCTTTCAATAAGCTCTTTGTCTCTTAAGTGGTGATGTCGGCTTCTTCAGCTCTGAGGGATGGTGGGGAACGGAAGCGGAATCCTGTCAGAGCCGAAGAAGCTTCTTGGATGAGAAGTGAAATGTCTTCTAAAGAAAAAAACCAGAAAGTCCAGTTGCCTTCTAAAAAAGAACCTTTGGGACAACCATGACCTGGATGACTGAGAATTTCTAGGCTTTTGTCTCCTCATGGTTTTGACATAGTAATAACTTTGGCAGAACATATGGTCAAGTCTGATGTGTAATCATTGTTATATATTTATATACTAACTTATAACCCGGTGTTGCCTGGATATTTATAGACGTCAAAGCATTTGTCTGACAGAAAGCCATGGAGAGAGGCCTTTCTTCCCCCAACTCCCATGCCCATCATCCCTGCCCTCTCCCTTCCCACTCCCATGCGCTCCTCTGTCCCACCCTGTCTATGATCCTGTCCCTTTGCCCTGAAGTGTTTGTCTGACAGAAAGCCATTAAGAGGGGCTTTTCTTTCCCCTACTCCCATGCCCATCATCCCTGCCTTTTCCTTCCCCTTCCCATGCATCATAATACAGAGCAGACGAAATTAAAAAGGAGCTGTGGAACACGGATGAGGGCTCCAGAACAAAGTTAGTCATACCAATTCTTTTTATTTACACATTACAGATACTTGCGAGTTGCATATAAAAGATAGATTAAATAAAGATGGAAAGCTAAAAGTAAAACTATTACCCAAGGCTCTAACACAAGACAATAGTAAAGATTAAAAAAAATTGATCATGCTTTCAGCTTCTAGTCCTTCTTTGGACATTATCTCAACATCTTTTTAACATTTTCTTCCTTCCTTCTTACCAGTGAAGGATTTTTTTATTATTATTATTTGCTTTTGAACAAAGTCTTCGCTAGATAACTTGTACTTCTTTTTGTTTTTTGGTAAATTCCTGCTTTCTGGGCAAAGTGTACACCTTATGGGAATGGAATGATTAAAGTTTCCTCCCACATGAAATAGTCTCCCCCCCCCCCCCCGTTCTTTATGGAGGACAAGAGTCTGCATTATTTTTAAATCAAAAGTTTGTGCACTTCCCGAGTTTGCCAGATTTTGCGTTTTATATCTCCAATAAAAAATATCTATCAAATGGCATATAGTAGAGAAACACGAACAGAGCAATAAATATAGTATGAAAATATTCACCAAGCGGTTATGTCCAACACAACTGTGTGACAAAAATATTTCTATAATATAATTATATCAATAGGATCCTTAGAATCAGGAGTGTCAAACTCAATTTCATTGAGGGCCGTATCAGAGTTGTGTTTGACCTTGGGGGCCGGGGGGGCGTGGCCAAGGTGGGCATGGCCAGCTCAATGTCACTTGTGTTGGGTGCACCAATGGTAAGCAGAGTGCACTGCCAGCAAAAATGGAGCTTGGGGAGGGGCACATGGAACAGTATATAGAACAGGATCTGTGTGCGCAGCGCATGTCTGGCACGCAGGTTGCGAACCAGCAGTAAAGCCGGCAGCAACCCACCCCTGATTACGGGGTCATTAAAAGACAAAAAAAAAAGCTTATATTTGAAAAGTAGTGGGGAAGAATAGGTTAAGTTGCCTTTTGTATGCCAAGGTCTTGATCCAGATGAGGCACACTTTGTATCAGTTCTGTTTGAATACTAGTTTGCATATTCATACAAACATACCGTATTTTTCAGAGTATAAGACGCACCGGAGGATAAGATGCAGCAAAGTTTTGAAGAGGAAAATTTTTTAAAAAAAGTTTTTGCATTCTGCAAACCTCCCCAAAATGGCCCGTTTTCCACAAAAATTGGCCCATTTTTTTTTTCAAAAAAGGCATGAATAGCCCTTGGAGGCTTGTGGAGTGCTCCTGGAAAGGGGGGGGGGCAAAAATTAGCAAGAAATGCCCAGTTGTTTTGTGAAAACAGGCCCGTTTTTGTCAAAAAAAAAAAGGGGGGGCATGGATAGCCTTTAGAAAGCTTATAAACTGCTGCTGGGGTCTGGTGGGGCAAAAAATGGCCCATGTTTCGCTCATTTCTGCCCTCCCCAGCCCCCAGGAACTCTCTGAAAGCCTTCTGAAAGCTATGCACAGCCATTTTGGTGAAGGGGCGGAGTTTTGGGAGGCAAAAAATGATGTATTCAGTGTTTAAGACGCACCCATATTTTCAGCCTCTTTTTTGAGGGAAAAAGGTGCATCTTATACTACGAAAAATACGGTAGTTGCACTAAGTAACATGAAAACAGTTATAAATGTCAGTATCCCCCCCCCCCCCCGTTTGATACCTTTCATTGCAGTATCAGTCATACACTGTCCTAGAGTAAATGGATCAATAATCCATTTAACACAATCATCTCCGCCTGTTAAATAAACTCTCCTCTTACTCCAAAAATTACAACTTGGCAGCAGCTGTAAAAGCGTTTCCGAGGGCCACAGCCAAGGCTTTAGAAAGGGCTGCAGTTTTATCTGAGGATGGCAATTGGTTTATAATACGATGACATTACTATACATGTGGGAATCTGTTACCAAGTAGCACAACAAGTTTAAGATCATCCAGGGCATAGAAGCTCTTATTTATACTTGTTGACCTTTAGCCTGATTAAATTGGAAGAAGTAAATTGCCAGGGGTAAATTTTTTGTGGTTTATAAAGCATGAGAAGTACTGAATCTGCAAATGTTTCTCTAATTACTCCAGCCATGTTGTGTAATATGCATACTGGCTTGGCCAATTGCGAGATCTGGCAAAAGTAATGTTCATTTAACATCCCCATTACTTGCAAACGCACGCTATTCACCACACTTGCAAGAAACCAAAGTCCTCATAACACTATAAGAAATATTTCCATTAGGCAGGAGATAAAGTTTTAGGTCAGCCACCTATTCAGAGTTGCAATGCTGCTGCACCAAGGGATCAGTCTGAATCATAATAATGCCAAAATGATGATACATGCGTTGGGATGTCATGACACCGACTCTGTTCACTCAACATTTGCATTGCACCAATGGAGCCAAGTTCATAAAGGACAAAGTCTGTTCCACTCCTTACAGGTGTTTATTTGTTGTAGTTGTCATCCATTCGTGCAATGGATAATGTTCTGGCCCCCACTTAGCCCGTTCAGAAACTACAGCCACACAAAGCTTGCAAAGGAATGTCTTTATCAGTCCCGGCACGAGCTGGCTGTGAGCCCAAAATAAACATGGATAAAAGGCTCTGGCAAAAAGTCTTCACTCAAACTAAATACCAAACAGAATTACGTGAATCAAGACACTTAGCTTAATGCTTTTCTCAATGGTTACACAGAATGGAGAACGTTGACTTCTGCAACCAGGGCATGGCACCATCAGTCTTTTTATCCGCAGGAGAAGACCCTAATGAGCAACAGTTGCTTGTTATCACCTCCTATGAATCCTCAATTGTTCCTTACGTCAATCAGCTCTTCTCTTACATGTATCCCGAAACAACTCACAGGAAGGTTCTTTGTCAGGTCTCCTCCCCACTAATCCAAGGCTCTCTTGTCTCCTCCCCACTGATCCAAGGCTCAGTCATTACCTGGGGACCAACTAGTGTCTCTGAGCCCTGCTCAGAGACAGACCCCTGTCCAGAGCCCTCCGCCTCTTCCAAGCATGACTCATAGGGCCCCTCACTGTCAGAGTCTGATAACAGCTCCAAAGGCTTCAGCCAAGCCACAACAGGATAACAACCATTTGTTTAGTTGTTATCCATTCAGTTGGGTCTGACTGTTGGATTTTCAATGGGCCAGGTTTCTCTACATCTTCCGATCTTGCTCTACTTCTTTGAATTGTTTTGTGCTCTGAATGGTTTCATGCTTGGAGAGTGTCCAGCCACCATGGTCTTGGGAAGTGACCTGATTTTCCCTTTACCACTAACTCTTCCAAGCACAATTGCTTTCTCCAGTGAATTCTTCGACATCACATGGTCAAAAATTTGTGTAGTTACCCTTAAATAACATTTCATCCAAAATAATCTGAGAATTTGGACAACATATGATCATCTGATGTCACAGGGTCCTTTTAGCTATAGCCAATTCAGTGGGCTCCACACCCTAGAACAGTGATGGCCAATCTTTTTGTTGTTGGGTGCCAAAAATGCAAGGGTGCGCGCACAATAGCGTGTGTGTGTGTGTGCCGTCACTCATAATGCAAAGCATGTCCCCACATGTGCATTTGTACACAATCCCCCACCCTCATATTCCCCGCCATAGCATCTACTCCATTTTCTTCTTTGGGAATTACAACTGGCCCATGTATATTGTTCTCTTTTTATGTTTGCTTTAAAGTTCTACATAACAACTGTACGTCCATATTTATTTGAGTTTATTTAACTTGGTTTTGTATCAAAGCACTGGGTGAGCAAGAAGAGAAAATAGCATATTGGCAAGAAAGTCAAAATTTCTGAGGAAGAAAAAGAAATCAATGTAGTATCCAAATAGATTTTTTTTTACATTACTGAGAAGATTGAGAAAAGGGGCGAGTTTAAAATATGCAAAGAGCATACAGAAGAAGGATTTGTTTGTTTTAAACTACCTCAGAGAATGAAACGTTTCTACATGAATATGTTTGACAACCCATAATTATTTTTTGTGAGATGCTGAGAGTACAGTGGAAGAAAATTTGTTAATATTTTTGAAGCATATCATCAGCTACAATAGGCTTTTTACCTCTTTTTACTTACTCACGTACTGCAATTTTTTAGAATAAATAGAAGAAACAAACAAAGTATAATAAAGGTCACTCATTTCTTTCCTGAGTTCTCCCCCACACCCTGTCTTATTTTTCCCTAACAAAAAAATCTGTGATAACAGTCATTTCAGGTAATTGAACAATTTAGTATTGAGCTAGTTTCTTACCTTAGAAAAGGACCCTGGCGAGTTATTTGTAAACAACAGCTGAATTCTTCACTGAATCTAATGGAGATATTACAGTGTGTTATGCTGAATGACGATCTATTTTAATTCCTGCTATGGCCCTTTTTCTACACTTTGAAATAGATCCCAGAAATTCAATTCAAATTTGGAAGCACAATCATTGGAAGTGTTGTCAACTTCTAATGTTGAAGTAATGTCTTGGTAAAACATTGCTTCAGCTCCTGACTCACGAGATTGGGCAGAAAGGACACTAGAATTTTAAATTCATAAAGTCATGTGTGGGCTGTTTTAGGCCTTGACTGGGGTGAAGGCCTAATTGCAGGTGGAAGATTTATTTCTTCTATGACATTTACATATTTCCAAATACTATAGATGTCTTGGTAGCTAATCATAAACCATAGAGTTTGTTGGAAGTGCTGGTAATCATGGAGTGTACTCCATGTCCTCTGGCTGTTTCTCCATTCTCCAAATAAATTCCAACTTCAAGGTATATAGTTAAATATAGACATCATTTTCCCCTTCTTTTTATGATCCTGTAGTCCAGTGGTGGGATTCAGCCAGTCCACACCTATTCAGGAGAACTGGTTGTTAACTTTATGAGCAGTTCAGAGAACCGGTTGTTGGAAAAAATCTCCTTTTGTTTTTTTTCCCAACTTTACAGGGCTAATCCTGTAAGGAAGGCAGGAAGGAAACATTCTGGTGCTGTTTCTAGCCTAATCTTTATTGCCCTCCTTACAGAAACTGCCTCTCTGGTTAACTCTAATTACATTGTAACAGCTAAGGTGAAGCACCCATCGACCTGAGTGACATTTAGTTGGCCACACACAAACAGTCACATGTCCACTGAGCCCCACCTACCCAGCTGGTCATTAGGGCAGAGAACCGGTTGTTAAATTATTTGAATCCCATCACTGCTGTAGTCCCTTGATTCAGGGTGGAGTTGGGGCGACCGAATGGATCTGAGTATCTACTGGCTAGATGCCCTTCCTGACACCTACACAGCATTCACAGCAGATATTTTTTCTTTGCACCCTGATAGAGAAACAACTGGCACTGCCTAGGATTGAACTCTCAACCTTCCAAGTGGAAAGTGAATGTCTTCACCTCTAGGCCACCACACCACTCAAATGGAGACATGAATATTTTGCGTAAAATATGCCTCAATCTGATTTTTCTTAGACAGGTTTTTCCGCAGAACACAAAGACCAGTGGTGGGTTCTAGCCAGTACGCCCCAGTCCCGGTGTACTGGTGCCTTCTGAGACCAGCAGGCATCGTACCGGAACGGTGCCGCGGAGGATCTGCCCGCCCACCCTCCTTACCTGTATTTGACCCAATCGGGCCATTTGTGCAAACACACACAGTGTATGGTGCCTGGGTGACGCTCTGCTGAACAGCTGAAGCATCGTGGGCAGTGAGTGTGCATGTGTGCACAGCGCATGTGTACCTGGTGGACACCCGGCCCCGTCACAGCATACCGGTTGTGACGGGATCTGGAACCCACCATTGACAAAGACATATAAAAAGCCTTGAAACTATGATGTTCTGTCATTTGTCTTTGTTAAATCTGGGTAGTTTGGTAGCTTTTATAATGCCACCACTGCTAATTCATTCGTCAAGCCCAGCAATAGTGTCTAATATCTATATTGTAATGACACAATAGAATGGAGTAAAGATCTTTGTTCTTGATTGGCATATATCATTTCCTCAAATAATACCTAGAAATTCATCAAAACTCACAAGCTTTGTACATGTGAGAGTTCTTGCCATTTCCTTCAAGGTCATCTTCCTTATCTTTACAGCATGGTATTAAAAGAATTGCATTACTCTCCTTGGAAATCCTATAACTATGGGTATATATAGGTTGTGATGGCAAGCATTGGTACAAGCAATCAAGACAAACAAGAAGTCAAGCTTGACTTGATTTGGAGGTATCTAAAATAACTTCTCTTTCATGTCATTATCTAACTGTTAGATACAAAAGCATTTCTAACATTAACTAAAGCTTATCCCAGATGTGCTTTTTTTCAAGAGGCAACTGGACTTTCTGGTTTCTCTTTGAAGATGTTTCGCTTCTCATCCAAAAAGCTTCTTCAGCTCTGACTGGATGGTGGGGAATGGGAGGATTTATACTCCTTGCAGACAGCTGGTCATCTGCCTTCTTTTAGCGGGCTGTTAAGGTCACCTGGAGGTTTATCTGTGTCATCAGGGTCACTAGAGTGGTGCAAGTTGGTGTGCAGCCTTCTTGGAACCATTGAAAGGACTGTGTTGTAGATTGAAGATAGATGATGTTGTATTCCTCCCCCTCTGTTCAATTTTGACATAAATGGCCTCTTTATCCCCTCTTTCAAACCAGCGATCCTCTCTAAATCCTTCCGTTCTCCACCATCCAGTCAGAACTAAAGAAGCTTCTTGATAAGAAGTGAAATGTTTTCAAAGAAAAACCGCTAAATGAACTGTTGTAAATTGAGGACTATCTGTATATCTCTGTATGGTCTTTCTTTCTCACCCCCTCCCTCCCTCCCTCCATGTGTGTGTGTATGTGGGTTAAAATCTATTCTATTAAATATAGAACTTATTTATATATTAGATGAGCCACAGGGGGGAAATTTAAAGAGCCACATCAATCATGTACGTACATAATAATAATTATTGGATTATTGATGTATGTATCACTGAATAATATGCATCGTGAGTGGTTAAGTAAACTTCCACAGAGGTTTCTTTGTTAAACATATACATTTTAAAATCGTATTTGGTCTGAAGATAGATGATCTTATAACATTGGCGATTTTGAAAAAAATAAGGCTTGACATATTTTAAATGTGTAAATTAACCATCTGTTATTGGATGCTTAGAGGCATTTGATCAGGAATTTTGTTCTGTTTGGAATGATAGAATGCCCTGTAATATTCAATATGTATAAGCAACACATTAGATACGGCATCAGTAAGCGGAGAGTATCATTTTACATGCTTCCATTTCTAAAGTTTGATAGCATATTTAGGTTAAGGACATGAAAGATAATTATATTTTGTGGAAAACATCTCCATCTGATTATCTGCCTCAGTGTTATTTTCCTCCCCTTGTTTCATAGACTAGAAAGTTAGCATAAACCAAAGCTGAAGAGAAACTCAAAATGCAGTTTTTCTGATCTAGTATTCTAATGACTGCAATACATGGAATTCCTAATTAAGAAAACTGAGGCTCTGGTGCCATCTTTGAACGGTTTCGGACAGTGCAGAGATACAGTCTTATAATAAGCTATGTGCCAATTGGGAAAGAAAGGAAATAGAAAAAGAAAGGAAAGAAAAGAGAAAAGAAAAGAAAGAGAGAGAAGAGTGGGAGGAATATGGAAGGAAGGAAAGAAAGAAAGGGAAAGTAAGTAAGTAAGTAAGTAAGTAAGTAAGTAAGTAAGAAAGAAAGAAAGAAAGAAAGAAAGAAAGAAAGAAAGAAAGAAAGAAAGTTTTCTATATAAAATTTATTTCCATTGTCATTGCATGCTATTATTTCCCCCCAAAATTAATGGGGTTCTCTCAGATAATTTAATGCAATTACTTTTTAATCGTCACTGCCCATATATGGCATGAGTTCCTGAAACTTATTCCTGAAACTGATAATCTAATAGTCAAATAATGTCAAATAATCTAATCCAGTTATAATGATCAATTAATATGACATATATCTGTATTGTTTCAAGGAAGCATTTTGTACAGGAGTGGTATTTACTTACCTTCCCTACCGGTTCACAAATATGAGCTCGCATGCGCCCACATCCGTGCATGTGCTCCGCCTACCATGCATGCACTTAGCTTAAAAAAAACGGCCTAAATGGATGCCGTAGAGCTGCAGCGGGCGGGTTGGGTCACCTGCTATTTCCACTACCAGTTTGATTACCGCTTCTGATTCTGTACCCTTGTGCTTGCCTTAAGCTTGATGAGGGTGAATAAGCTGAAATTAAATTTAGAAAAGTTGGAAGTCTCATTGATGAATAGGAAACTGAACTTGGACATTGGAAATCCATCTGAGCAGAGATAAATTGTAAACCTGTTGTAGTATTCAAGTTTCCATTTCTATCCCCTTCCCCACAGCTGTTTTATTGCCTTGTCAATTTATGTTTTAACCCTCTTTAAAACTGCCTTGGGTCAGTAAAAAAAATAGGCTCTGTAAATGAAATAAAAAAATAAAAAAATAAAAATTATATGTGAGATTTCTTCAATGATCCACCATTTAGCAGTGACCAGATTTAGACCAGTGTAATTTCAGCAGACTTTATCAAGTAATTTCAGATCACAATTGGAGCCAGAAAAATTAAGATTTACTTATGGGTGTTGACATTTTCATGAATTAATAAGGCGATGTTTTTGAGTTCTGATGTTTTCCGCATACGACTTTATTTATTCCACAAATACTGTTTTGTACCTATCTTTTGTAACAGAATTTTCGTAGCAACCTCATAATTTTGTCAACACACACTAGGACTTTTTAAGGAATGTATTCATTTATTCAAGCTTACTTAAATACATTCAACTGTCCAAATGAGAACTGGGACTTCAGTATTTGGGAAGAATTAATTACTTGGGGAGTTGGTATTGGCTAAAATGAGGAATGACCTCCGCTCCAACTCCTTCAATTCCATAGAGCAGACTTTTTCAATCTCGCCAAGCTTTAAGATATATGGATTTCATCTCCCAGAGTTTCCCAGCCAGCATGCTTAAAGAAGTCAAGGTTGAAAAACCCTGAGATAAGGGATAAAGAGTAATTTATAAATAATAAAGTAAGGTTAAATAAATATTTAAAAGACATAAATAAAACAATACAATTAAAATTGTATAATCTACTACTCTAATCAACTAGAAATAGGTAGCATTATCAGGGAAAACTCAAGCTAGCAACTACTTATTTACTGGTAGAAATCATTTTAGTCCCCAGCTCCCAATTTTGCAATACTGCATACTGTTATCTGCCTTGTTCCTACTCTAAATCTGCCACAAATCATTGTTTCTTCAATAAGGAAGATATTGGATGTATATCAGTGGTGGCTTCCTACTGGTTAGGACCGATTCAGTCAAACCAATAGTGGTATGGTACCTGGGTTGCTGGAACCAGCAGCGACCCAGGCCTGCCACGCCCCCGAACCAGTTTTCTGGCCGCTGCTGTTGACGCCACCATTTTGGTTTTTTTTAGTTCTGTGCATGCGCAGAACAATTTCTATTAAACTGTGTATGCATGAGCAGCGCACATCCATCGTGCATGCAAGAAGCATGCACACGAGTGAAGGAGCAGTAGCGCCAGCCAGAACCCACTCCTAATGTATATGCATTGGGTGTTCAGAGCAAAATATCAGAACCCAATTATTATTACTAGTGTATGGCATTTTTACCATAGCCAGGTGATCACATTGCTATAGAATGTCTATTGAGATTGACAACCTTGAAGACAACCATGTCCTGGGTGACTGAGAATCTCCATAGGCATTTAGCTATGCATCTTGGGATGAATATGAATGGATTTCCAGAACAATTGCAGGCTACAGGATTTGTGCTTCAGTTTGAGATGCACACAACATAGACTCATCCCCAATAGCCTGCACATGTGTTCAACAGCGAAGGGACACAGGGCAGAAAACACCCTGTAGCCAAGAGGGCTCCACATCCATTTGCACTTCTCAGGTGACCCTGAGGACACAGATAAACCTCCAAGGGGCCTCAACAACTCTCTGGAAGAATGGAAATGACCAGCTGTCTTCAAGAAGTATAAATCCTTCCAATCCCCAGTCAGACTTGAAGAAGCTTCTTGGATGAGAAGCTAAACGTCTTCAAAGAAAAACAAGACACTCCAGTTGCCTCCTGAATGCTATTGCAGAGTAGTAGTTTGGCTTGCCAAGGTACCAGCCCTGCTATAGGTCATGTTCATGTGCTTCCCATGCCAGCTCACCGCAGGAAGATGAGCTGGCTTTGCACCAGAGAGAAAAACAAGCAACTCTGCCTGCAGGGTTATCCAGTCCTCCTCCCTTTCGGCAGCTGCCTCACAAGTGGGCAGCAGAATCAGGAAGGCATCAGGAATCTAACTGCTTGCACAGAAAACCACCTTGTCTCCTCACTGAAATGGTACCCATCTATCTACTTGCATACAACATCCTTTCGAACTGTTAGGTGGACAGAAGCTGAAGCGAGTGATGGGGACTCACCCTGCCACGCACTGCTTGGTCTCGAACCATCAGAGCTGAGACCATCTCCAGCGTCATTAAGCCACTGAGCCACAGACCTCTAGATCACAGTTGTATGGTGACAATTTCATCAACAGGAACACATATTCCCCAGTGTTGCAAATATTTACAACAGCTGAATTGAATAATAACTGAACTGAATCTGAAAGAAGAAGCAGAAAGTTAAAGTTCTTATTCCTTCATAAATAATTTACAGATACTCTGAATTCCATTTCGGAATGGATGGCACTGTATTGTTAAGTTAATGCACATTAAACACCTTTGCAGGGCACTTAACCTTGTTCTAAAAAGGGTAAAGAAATTAATGTCTCTTGCCTTGCAGATGCCATGAGTAAGGTAAAGGTTCCGCTCGCACATATGTGCTAGTCATTCCCAACTCTAGGGGGCTGTGCTCATCTCCATTTCAAAGCCGAAGAGCCAGCGCTGTCCGAAGACATCTTGGTAGTCAAGTGGCTGGCGGGACTAAACGCCGAAGGCACATGGAACGCTGTTACCTTCCCACCAAAGGTGGTTCCTATTTTTCTACTTGTATTTTTATGTGCTTTTGAACTTCTAGGTTGGCAGAGGCTGGGACAAGTAAAGGGAGCTCACTCTGTTGCACGGCGCGAGGGATTCGAACCACCGATCATTCCGATCGACAATCTCAGTATCATAGCCACTGAGTGTCCCATGACAGCCATTCATTAAATTCTACATCACTAGAATTTCACCAATGTAGAATACAAATTCAGCATTGGAAACTCTTGCTTTAAAAAAAGAGAAACAAAAAAGGGGGAGGATATAACATGTTATTAATATTGCCCTCAGGAGGTGGCTGTTCACTTCAGAAGACTTTCTTAAAAGGTCATCACTCAGGAACATGTGCATTTTATTCCATTTAAAGCTACACTTGCTGTTCCCACAACTATTTCTTCTCAATGTTTTTATTCAAAGAAGCTTCTAGAAGACCGGCACCTATTATTTCATCATGATATTTACAGTTTGGAATAGAATTATGACAATTATGATATTTTTTTCCCCAAGCAAACATAATTATTTCGTCCTGTTGGAGTAAGCAGGTGGAACCCTGGTTGATGTGAGCATTCTCAATCATTTCAATTGTTTCGCTTCTGATAATTAATTTTTGCTTCATTTCTCTGGTGTTAGAAAGGTCAATCTTTCTGCTTCCATAGACTTCAAGATTTTTTTAAGGAAAAAACCCCACACACGACAATGTATTTTAAGAATAATGTTTTCGAGAAAGTTTATAATGAAGTATAATCAAATGTTATCCATAAGTGCACTCTCACATATATCATCCATACGTATTAGTTATCTGTACTAGGATCAGCCTTTTTCTCACATCCATGTCCTGTTTTAAAAAATAACGTTTTGGTGGAACAGGTAGGCATAGGAAATTTGGGGAGACAATCTCTCTCTATATATAAATGGTTGTATCTCTGTGTGTATGTTCCAGTATAACTCTGGAACACCTTGAGCAATTTCAATCAAACGTGGTACACAGATTACTTATCCTTTGGAAACAAATACTGTGGGGGGTAAGACACCCCTAACACCCCTTCTGGGTGTGTGTTCTGTTACGATACATCATGTTGTGCCTTAAAATGGTGTCTACGCTACAGCACTGTGGAGTTGCCATGGTAACAGCTTCACGGTACTCCACAAGGGGGCTCCCTCTGGTAAGGGGAGAAAATCCAACATTAGAAATTGCAGCAAAGTTCATGGAAGGAGGGTTGGAATAAATAAATACCCGGGCAGCACTGGGTTATCAACTAGTGTCTGAAAAATGAGATTAGGATATAATGTAAAGTTTACCATCATTCATAGGGAAAAAAAATAATTCAGGATAAATGTAGAATTGTACATTGAAATAGTATTCTCTTGAGGCTATGTTTATATACTGATATTCTCTGGAGGCTTTGATTGTGTACAGAAAACAACAACCACAAAGAGAGGCACAAGATATCTCTAGGGATTTTAGTATTGCCTTTAACAAATGACTGAAGCACAGCACTTGATACATGGCGTTTATAGCAGTGATTCTACATTATTGTTTATTCTGTGCTTCACTCTTCAAGTCTTAGAAGCGGCAGAGATACCTGTAAGAGAGCAAATAGGTATGAGGAATATTACAATTACACTATGTCGCGTATGGGATGAGGTTTTGAATTCAGTGATATTTTACTGGATAATATAGTATTCTTAAAAGGGACGCAATGGCTCAGTGGCTAAGACACTGAGCTTGTCAATCAGATTGGCAGTTTGGCGGTTCGAATCCCTAGCGCCGTGTAACAGAGTGAGCTCCTGTTATTTGTCCCAGAAGCCCAAAATGCAAGAATGATAACACTGAGCTTGTTGATCAGAAGGTCTAGCAGTTTAGTGGTTCAAATGCCTAGTGCTGCATAACGGGGTGAGCTCACGTTACTAGTCCCAGCTTCTGCCAACCTAGCAGTTCGAAAGCACATAAAAATGCAAGTGGAAAAATAGGGACCACTTTGGTGGGAAGGTAACAGCATTCCATGCACCTTTGGCGTTTAGTCGTGCTGGCCATATGACCACAGAGATGTCTTCGGACAGCTCTGGCTCTTCCGCTTAGAAACGGAGATGAGCACCGCCCCCTAGAGTCGGGAATCACTAGCATACATGTCCAGGGGAATCTTTACCTTACCTGTAAGAATTGTGAACAGAGATGAACTCTCAGGATGATGAAGAAATGGCTGTTTTGTTTTTGCAAAGACTCTCTAGATATCCTTTACAACTTAATGGTGGAGTGGTGGCTTGAAGGATAGATAGGTATTTGCACATGTCAACAATTCCATAGATCTGTTCCCCTTAATGTAATCACCTGAGGCAGCAGCTAGATTTTAACCCACTTTCAGCTACAGTATCTGGGATATTCTCTTCATATTTGACAGCTTTTAAGCTACTCGCATTGCTGTCCTTTCCAGAACAAAGTGGGTTGTTTCCTCAAAGCATCATACTGTAGGATGCCCCTAAAACTACAAAACACTTAAATAAAACTGAAGAATGCAGGATTTGGAATATTGCAATGCATGACGTGACAATTTTTTCCCCAAATTAATTGTATACTTTCATCAATAGTATTGTATGCCATGCTAAGATTAGTTTTAAATGTCACTTTTAATTTGTATGTTGCATTTCAAATGTGGATTTTTCCCCTTCTTCGCCTGTGTTAAAGTTGCATTTATTTTATTTTTTAATAATGCCATGCGATATCTGACATTAGGGGGAGAAAAAGTCTTCCTGCTAGTTAAGTGTTACAATTTTTTAAATTAGGCCTCATGGTAGTTGAGTGAAAAGATAACTGATTATAATTCTTAGGATTTATATAAATGTAAGACTAAATATATTCATATTTTGTGATTAATAATGGTTGCTATCATTCATTAGTAAAAAATCAGTTATTGTCAGTCCAGTGGAATTTTTGTAGATTAGGAATAATTAGTTCTCAAGAGGAAGAAAGATGCTAACTAGGCACACATGTAATACATCAGATCTTTAGGTCTTTTAGAGCAAAGAGGATTGCATAAATTAGGCAGAATATAATCAAATCTTAATTGAGGATACAGTGCATGTTTTTCTAATATAGAACATATTGGCTCTAATCTGTGCATGAAAGTGAGCAAAAAAACAATTCTTGATGAATTGTAGTAATTCGCTGGCAGAGGCACCATGGGCCAGTCCTTTGTTGTTTTCCTTTTATGTAGGATCATTACAGTGTCCTATGGTCACATGATCATGAGCTGAGCACTTGGCACATTTATGGCTCACATTTATGATGGTTGCAGCGTTCTAGGGTCACAATTTGCAAACCTCCTAGCTGGCTTCTAACTGGCCCAAGGCAATGGGGAAGCCAGCAGAGAAGGCTGTAAGATGTTGTGTTCATGTAAGATGTTTCATTTAGTGTTTGATTGATGACCATGGCAAAAGTTATAAAATTGGGTATAGTCAAGTGATGCCATCATTTATTTATTTATTTATTTATTTAGCTTGTATGCCGCCCACTCTCAAAGAGACTCAGGGCGGCTTACAGGTAAAAAAGGAAGGGGGGGATATACAAAAAAATAAAAACAACATTAAAAATTCCACAACATTCATAACTCAGGATGGGGCTGGATAAATCAACAGCCCCAGGCCTGCCGGAACAGCCAGGTCTTGGCCATCTCAAAGTCCACACCACTTGATGAATTTTCAAGTCCACGTTGTGGTCTTAAGTGGAAGGCTACCCACAGCCTTATTCAGGCATTTGCTGGAGCCATAAGATCTTAAAATTAGGTAGAAAAAGAAAGAAAAAGGTATCTGGTGGTCCTATTTCCTAAGATTGAAAATCAGGCTTGTCAGATGCTACATCTTTTCTATCCTGCTCTACGGAGTGGAGAGTTGGTCTCTGACAGGAAGCCACTTGAAGAGACTAGAAGCATTTGAAATGTGGATTTACAGGCGGCTGTTGTGTATAAGCTGGGTTGACAAAATCAGAAATGAGGAGGTGATAAGCCACCTGGGAAAGCCAAGGGAAATCATCAAAACCATTAAAGAGCTAAAGTTAGAATATTTCAGACATGTGAACTGACCCAGAAAAATCTGTCATACTTCACTTAATCCTCCAAGGAAAGATTGACGGCAAACAAGGTCCAGGCCAAAGAAGAACATCATGGCTTCAAAATCTAAGGGACTGGCTTGGACAAAACTCAACAGCACTTTTTCATGTGGTTGTTGATAAAAACAGGACCGCCAACATATTGCCAACGTCAACCGATAGATATGGCACAAGAAGAAGAGAGGATTTCCTACATCCAAACATCATTTCCATTCTTATTCTTCCAATCTCTATACATCCTATATGATATCTGAAAATAGCTGTGCTTATGTTCCCTTGAATACATCCCAACTCCTTTTCATACCTCCGTATACAATGTAGGCAGGTTGGCCAAAGCAAACAGGAAGGTTGAATAAACTGCCTTGATAAATTAGGTAGAGTTAGTATGTGCTGCTCTGTTCGCTACTCACTTTGAAGCTTCTCATGTACTTGACATTGTCAAAGTTGTCCAAGCACAAACTTTTTCGTGCCTATATACACTAGGCTTGGCACAGAAACATGCATAGATGGGAGCGTTGTGATTGGTTTAACTTCTAGAAGATGAATGAATAAGAATGTATGTAAGACAAAGATGTCATGCTTGAAAACTAGGGAAGCATTTTGATGATTTGGTTGTGAGATGCATTTATAATTGGTAGCAAAAACTACCATTCCTGTTAGTGTTGTAGAAAGTGGTATATTCATAACATAGCAATAGCACTTAGACTTATATACCACTTTATAGTGCTTTACAGCCTAGTCTAAGCGGTTTACAGGGTCAGCATATTGCCCCCAACAATCTGGGTCCTAATTTTACTGACCTCGGAGGATGGAAGGCTGAGTCCACCTTGAGCTGGTGAGATTCGATCTGCTAAACAGCTGGCAGCTGGTGATCAGCAGAAGAAGTCTGCAGTACTGCATTCTAACGATTGTGCCACCGTGGCTCAAGATCCTATGTACCGTAATACAACAGTCAGAGATAAGCAATTCTTCCTGGTCTAGTACTTGATACTTTTATATACACTTAGTAATAATGAAAATAATGGGGCAAAAGGACATTTTATGAAGCTTAACACAAATAAGAACAAAGCAGAGTTAGCCATGCTATTTTTGCAAAAGAACATCCCTAGAATTTTCAATTTACCATAATTTGCCTTTCATAATTTAATTGCTTTACACATATAGTTGCAGTCAGATTATATCCTTAAATGGGAAATACAATTCCCCATCTGTATCTTTATGCAGAGCCGTGATGAAGATTTCCCAATATGAAATCTTGCGGAGGATTTAAAAGCACAAATCCCCAAAATCTCAATCGGGATAATAGAAGTTGCAAATCCATCTTGTAGAGTGAATGCCAGGCAGAAATGATCATTCGAAGTAACCTTAGATCATTCTAAGAGCTCTTTTGTAAACAAGATATCCATAATAATCTATCTGAGTGACAACTAATCTAAGAAGCCTCTTATATTCCGGTTATTATTACTTATGGTGTGGACCCAGATGTCATTTGAAGTTTGTGATACCATATTGATATGTATTACAAAGACTTGATTCTTCTCTTTCTTGGTAAGTGTCCTTGCCTTATATTTCGTACATGCCTCATCCTGTGGCAGCTTTATCTTCATGATTAACTCTGCCATTTCTGTCATCTGCGCCCAGTTTCATAAAAATGTCATTATTTCTCATGTTCGCTGCTGTTCCAACCAACAGTTTGTGACCTTCAAACCTATATATAGGCATAACGGCTTATGGCAGATAACGATTGGAAAATTCCAAATGAAAAGCCCTTAAAAATTAGGAAGATCTGACTTGATTTTTAAATGATTAGGGAACCAAATAAAGATCATTTGGTGATTAAAAATATAACCTGGAAGGTCCCTGCTGCTCCTTGGGCTTGGTTGTTTTCATGCAGATGTTTCATTGGGTAATAGAAACATTACCCAATGGGCAATGTTTGAGTAATGAAACATTACCCAAGTTATGTAACATCATCTAGTACTGATGATGTTACCTAATTGGGTAATGAAACATGTGCAAGAAAACAAGCAAGTTCAGAGAGCACCCAGGACTCCTCATTTCAACCCTGAACCATGAATACTTTCTTTTTTCTAAAAAAAAATCTAGCAAATGGTGTCCATGAATGAAATGGATCTAGGGATACTTGAGACATTAGATTGTTTCCTGTAGTGAGCATTTCGTATTGGTCAAGCTTCTCGTTAAAAAGCAGAGAAAATTTGGTTGTTTCAGTTTTGTTCTGTTCACTAACATTGAATCGGAACAGTACACATCTGAATCTCCATGGTGGGATTCAGCCAGTTCGGACCTGTTTGGGGGAACTGGATGTTAATTTTTAACTGGTTTGCCGAACCTGTAGTTACAAGGACCGGCTGACCCCCTCCTACCCAACCCCACCTCTCCCATGAGTCTCTATGTGGACCGTTCATCATGCCAGTTAAGCCCATGCGGAGGTCTGGGAGGGTGAAAAACAGGCCTACCGCAAGTATCTGTTTCCGGCCTACGGAGCTCAGTGGAGTCCATTTTCACCCTCCTGGAGGTTCAAGGAACACCACCGGATCCTGGGGAGGGTGAAAACTCCCCACCACCCACCGTCATGCAGGAAGCTGACTAGTCCATGCCCCTAACCAGCAACCCACAGACAGCTGGTTGCTAAAAAAATTTAATCCCACCCTTGGTATACATGCTTCTCACTCCCTTATCCTTAGGGGCGGGGGAAAAACCCTAGTTATTTGTATAGTGAAGCATGTAGAGGAAAGAAATCATTTTAATTGCTACAGCTCTGGCAATATGACATCTAATGTATCCTTCAATCTCTCAAATGGCAACTTTCATCAGAGTGCAAAACATAACCTAAATCAGGTTCACGTATGTCATTCAGGTAATTAAGCTTTAATGAAGAAGCTCCATGGTTACTAGTACTTCAGACCTGTCCAGATTTTCAGATATTGCCATCCTATAAACCAGCTCTTCAATGAATCATTTCCCTAAAGCTGGGTTAGTCCTAGAAAATCATTTGCATGGACAGCTGGTCTTCTGAAATTATTTTAAAAATAGAGATTTATGTTCTGGCTCACTCCTGAATAGATTTAGCTACAGTTATAGCTAGGATTGACTCCTAGCTATTCATCATTCACCCAACTCCCCTTAGCTTCCTTCCCATCCATAGAAAACAGAAGACTATCATTTTTGTAAGATCTCTGGAATTAGATTGTTCAGCAAAAGCTCTTTATATTAGTTAGATGTTAAAGAAATGTGAGAACCTATTTAAAAACACAAATAGCTACGTTGTTGTTAGTCACAAAGTCATGTCCAACCATTGCGACCCCATGGACAATGTTTCTCCAGGCCTTCCTGTCCTCTACCATCCTCTGGAGTCCATTTAAGCTCACGCCTACTGCTTCAGTGACTCCATCCAGCCACTTCATTCTCTGTCGTCCCTTTCTTCTTTTGCCCTCAATCTTTCCCAGCATGAGGCTCTTCTCCAGGGAGTCCTTCCTTCTATTAGGTGGCCAGAGTATTTGAGTTTCATCTTCAGGATCTGGCCTTCAAAAGGGCAGTCTGGGTAGACTCCTCTAGGACTGACCAGTTTGATCACCTTGCAGTCCAAGGGACTCGCAGGAGTCTTCTCCATCACCATAATTCAAAGGCTTCAATTCTTTGGCGTTCAGCCTTTCTTATGGTCCAAATTTCACACCCATCCATTGCAACTGGGAAAACCATAGCCTTGACTATACAAACTTTTGTTGGCAGGGTGATGTCTCTGCTTTTTAATATGCTGTCTAGCTTTCCTCCCCAGGAGCCAGCATCTTTTAATTTCTTGATGGTGGTCCCCAACCACGGTGATCTTGGAGCCCAGGAAAATAGAATCTCTCACTACCTCCATTACTTCCCCATCTATTTGCCAGGAATTGATAAATAGCTACATAGAGTTGGTCAAATTAGTGCATTTAGAGTCATCTCAAGTTTAGTTTCACTTTAGTGCAGTTTAACAGTTAGGGTCCTCTAAAGGCTAGTTCACTTTAGCACAGTTAACACAACTATATATGTTCAATACATAATACCCATCTTCAGACATGCTGATGAATATGGAATCTATATTATGGAGACTAGTAATGCAACTGACATGCAGTGTGCATTTGGAGACCTAGCAAATTCCAAACCTGGGTGAGTTGAAAAGAACTATGAATATTATCTGATAAAGAAGAAAAAACATCTTGTATCACCAGGTAGCTTTTAGACCTCCGTATATTTTTCATTCTTGGGAGACTGATTTCAGTGGACGGTGGGGTTGCATTTGTGTCTCTGTGGCCATTTCATGATAAATTATAGGTAAGCAAATGTTTCTAATGCACAATTTTTCATCTACTGCTATCTGGCCAGCCCACCTGGTTTCTATAGCTTACCATACTGACAGTGAAGCAAGTAAAAATCAGTGTGATGCCAGTTACTGAACATATGCATCTGCAAACTTGTGCTATTTTTCATTTGCTAAATGTATGGTGCTTTTGTGTGCTTACTTCATGAGGGTGAGGGGTGACTATACTATTTGTTGCAGAAGACATTCAGCCAACAGAAGCAAAAGGAAGGTGGGAAGCATCTCAAAAGAAGCTCCCTAGTTTCCTAGAAAGTAAAATTACTAGTAAAATATGAGTAAAAGTAACTAGTAAAAGTAAAGAAATGCTTTCAAATTTGTAAGATTCTGTTACTGTACCCTTATAATCAGAGATGGTATTCTGCTGGTTCGGACCAGTTTACCTGAACTGGCAGTGGAAATTGCAGCATTATGCTGTCCCATTTAGGCACTGTTTTTAGCCAAAGAGCCAAAGGTGGGTTCCTACCAGTTTGCACCTATTCGGTAGAACTAGTTCGTCAAATCTACCGAACCGGTTAGAAGAGGTTCCACCAGTGGACCCGGAAAGCAGGCCACACCTACAGAAGAGGTTCCAATTTTTTTTGAAACCCACCACTGGTCCTTGGATATGATTATTCTACACTATCATGCTCATATTTATAAAACTCAGTGGATCTGTGAAAGGTAAGGATGACTACTGCGTTTGTGGTGCAATCAGAACATTGTGTGTGTTGAAGTTGTTTTAACGCAAACCAAAGATGCCTTTTAAAAAACAAGTTTACATCATATTCTTATGCATGCCAGTGCTGTGTGTGAGGTAATTTAAGGTGCTTCTGACAAGTGTCGTCGACATCTTCATATCTGGTCACATAGGCAGCAAACCACTCCCACAAAGGAGGCCATATCCACAGAGTAGGTTCAAACAATTTTTGAAACCCACCACTGCAAAGAGCATGCATGGAAGGCTGAGCACATGCACGGATGTGGTGCTTGGGAGAGAAGCGAGCATGTGCGTGCACACACTCACATTTGCAAACCAGTAGATGAAGGTAAGTGAATACCACCCCTACTTATAACTAGTACTTATTATACCATTAGTACTTATAGTCTTTGTTTCTTGTCAGGATGAGAAGAGCTGACAAATAGGCTTGCTGTTATAGGAATACAATTTGGAGACTTCGTGCACCAAGATATTTGGGAATTCTTGCTGCTAGAGTTTAAATATAAACGGAAGACCTCAAGTTAGGGAAAACCGTAGCGGAATACAGAGCTAGGTTGACCATGCAAAATGTTTTATGTGATTTGTTTTTTAAGGATATACAATTTAGAAGAAAGCAAAGGTGGGTTGTATTTTATGAAGCAGTTTCAAGTCTGTGCTGTGTCTCACCAGTGGCCAGCAGAGCTGGCAGCAGATTCGGACAGGAGGTTGGCGAGGAACCTGGGCCAGTTCTGGAGTCTGGGGAAGACTCTGATGAGTGCTGTGCATTGGAGGCAGAGATGGGGCCAGGGTCATATGATCAACTGCCTTCGGAGTCAAACATCAGTTAGGCAAACAAACAGGTGGAGCCTGTTCCTGCGATTTCCGCTACCAGTTTGGGTGAACCAGTCCGAACCAGCTGAATACCACCTCTGTACATGACTGTGTTTTGTGACGTTTTTAATAAAAACCAATGTTTACTTCAAACTTTTGGCAAAACCAGCCAAAAATGAAAAAAAATTGGTTCGCCTGGTGACTATGGTACGTGCTTAAAGACTATGGCAGTCACTTAACAACCACTGTAAGCAAATAAATAAATAAACCATAAAAATTGGGCCAGCCACGCAGGTGGCCTGCTTTTTGATGGTCATGACTTACAAATTCAATGGGCAGGCTCCATTACGGTTATAAGTTGAGGACTACTTTGATAAGGCTAATAGGAAAGCTTTGAAAAGATCAGGAGCTTCTTGCTTCAATCAGGAACAGACAAAAAGTGAATGTACCCAGTCGAAGTGACAAGAGAAGTGAATATTTTGGCAGGCAGCAGTTGAATAGCTATGAGGAGTTCAAGGGGAGTCAACAGAAGCACATGGGAGAATATTGCAGTAATTAATACAAGAAGCATAGAATGAAAGTGATGGGTCTGTAAGCGTCTATCAGGCGTAGACTTATTTTGAGGCCATGATTGGTCTCCTTCCTGAATATACTCTCAATTAAAGTCTAACTTTATTCTGCATAACACATGTCATTTAACACTGTCACACTGACAGGTGTCCAATTAGATTTTAAAAGGGGTCAGTCTATTCCTTCCAAATCTCAATAGATATTAATCTCAACTAGGACCTTGGGTGACCAGTCTTTCAAACACAAGTAAGAAATAACTGAAATGTTTTTTCCCATGGCTACATTTGTAACTTTCAGAATAATGAATCATTTATTCTTTCCAGGGATTTGTGTAATACGTCGGTGTTTGTGTGTGTTTAAAAGCATATACCAGGGATCACATTTTATTATCCCTTGCCAACAAGGCAGCAGGAAATCAAAATTAATTAACTACCAAAGGTATTTGAAAGAGGTATTCCTGTTAATTAGTTTTTACACAAATAAACTAATCCCCTCCACTGAAATTTAAATGCATCTATGTGGGTATATATGAATATAGGAAAATACAGTTGTGAAGGTTATGGTAAAACAGCAAATCTGGGGAATTTGCAAGGGGCGTATTACGACTGCAGGGTGAGTGTCCCCTTTGATATGGCAATAAAGCGAAGGTGGAAGGGCCCCACATCAAGATGGAGAGTGATCTCATCAACATGATTCTGCCTTTCTCCAGGACAAGGGAGCCACCCCCACCCCCAAGTCATGGACTCTTTAGATCCACAACACTAAATAACAGAATAACAGAATTGGAAAGGACTTTGGAGGTCTTCTAGTCTAGCCCCCTGGTCAAAGAGGAGACCCTATGCCATTCCAAACAAATTGTTGTCCAATCTCTTCTTAAGAATCTCCAGTAATGGAGTAGCCACAATTTCTGAAGACAAAGGGTTCTCACTGGTTAATTGTTCTGACTGTCAAGAAATTTCTCTTTAGTTCGAGGTTGCTTCTCTCTTGATTTGTTTCCATCCATTGCTTCTGGTCCTGCCCTCAGGTGCTTTGGAGAATAGCTTGACTCCCTCTTCTTTGTGGCAACCCCTGAGATATTAGAACACTGCTATCATGTCTCCCCTACTCCATCATGTCTCCCCTAGTCCTTTTTTTCATTAAACTAGACATACCCAATTTCTGCAACCGTTCTTCATATGTTTTAGCCTCCAGTACCTTAATCATCTTTGTTGCTCTTCTCTGCACTCTTGATAGAGTCTCCACATCTTTTTATATCATTCTCTCTTTGATTAGCAACCATGCATTGCTTTTTGTCCTGCCTCTGAGTGCTTTGGAGAATAGCTTGACTCCTTCTTCTTTGTGGCAGCCCCTCAAATATTGAAACACTGCTATCATGTCACTCCTTGTCCTTTTTTTCACAAGACTAGACTGATAGCTAATGACATATAGCTTACTTTCAGTCACTGATTACTCACAAAAACAAATTCATTAAACTGGATTTAACTAAGATATGCTCACATTGTCCCCATGTAAAGATTTCTGGAGTGTTCAGGGCTTCAGTGGAAGCTTTTTCCTTGCCATACATTTAACATATTTTCAATTAGTAGTATCATATGTATGACTCTCTCAGCCCAACCCATCTCACAGGGCAAATAAGAGAAGGAAGGTATGTTGGATATGAGTTATTTCTAAAAGTAAAGGGAGCATACAACTAAATATTTTACTTGAATATTATGGGATTGTCTCAATTAATATATAATGGCCTAGGACCTGGTTATCTGCGAGACCGCCTCCTGCCACATACCTCCCAACGGCCGATAAGATCTTAGAATCTGGGCCTCCTCCGGGTGCCATCAACCGGACAATGCTGGCTGGTGACCCCTCGGGGAGGGCCTTCTCTGTTGCTTTTCTGGCCCTGTGGAACGAGCTGCCCACAGAGATCCGTACCCTTCCCACCCTCTCGGCCTTCCGAAAAGCCACTAAAACCTGGCTGTTCCAGCAGGCCTGGGGCTGTTAACCCTTGAATGAGGTCCAGCCCCCATCTAGGTTTGAGTGCATGGTGTGTTGTTTTAAATCTGTTTTTGTTTTTCCCCTATATTTTATTTTATTTTACTCTTGTATTTGTAAGCCGCCCAGAGTCCTACGGGATTGGGCGGCATATAAATTTATTAAATTACTAATTAATTAATTATAAGTTTCATGTGATAGCCAACAAACTCTTACTACTTGCCAAATCCTTCCAGATCAGGGGTATCAAACTCAATTTTATTGAGGGCTGCATCAGGGTTGTGTTTGACCTTGGGGGCCAGGGTGGGCGTGGCCAGCTCATCATCACTCATGTCAGGTGCACCTATGGTGGCTTGAGAGCTCTGCCACCGAAAATGGGCTCCAAAGCTGCGTTTTCGGCTGCGACTGCCTCCTGCAACCATCTGCCAGCGAAAACACAGCTCAGAGCTCTGTTTTAACTGACTGTTTTCAGTTAGTACCCTATAGGGTACTAGATCTCGTACCCTACAGGCCGGATCTGGTCTGTGGGCCTGGAGTTTAACACCCCTGTTCTAGATAGTTCTTCAAACCATATTATGCATCAAGGTATAATTTTGTTTGTTTGTTTAATGAATGTTTACCTCTGCTATACAAGAAATATTGCACATGGATACTGTGGAAAGCAGGCACACATTGACTTCCTGGATGCCTAGCAATGAGGTGAATCCCTAGTTGAATACTATGAGTCATTTTAGAAATGATAACTTGGGTAAGTGGGGTTTTTTCCCCCCATGAGACCTGCCTATCAGGGCAATCTGGTCTACCCAATTATGGGACGGAGCATACGGTTTCTGCTTTCTCCTTTCAGCTGCAATCCAGGAGACTTTGCAGACAGTTGCTTCCGCAACGAACTATTTTTTGTGTTGAATTTATGCTAGCTGATGAGAGCTAAATAGTAGCTTGAAATAGATCTACACTAGTCTCCTTTTCTTTCTTTGTCATCAAGCATAAATATAACTTGGATAGGTTTTGCAGCTGTGATGCAGAATTTATTTATATTGATTTCCCAGTTTTTACAACATCCTAGTTCCCTCTTTTGATAAGTCTCAGTTGTGAAAATTTTCTGAACATACTCAGAGGTGGTATTCAGCAGGTTCTGTAGCGGAAATTTTGAGTAGTTCAGAGAACTGGTAAATATCACCCCTGACTGGGCCCGCCCCCATCTATTATCTGCCTCCCAAGTCCCAGCTGATTGGGAGGAAATAAGGATTTTGCAGTAAGTAACTTTCCCCTGGAGTGCGGTGGGAATGGAGATTTTACAGTATCCTTTCCCTGGAGTGGGAGAAAACAAAGATTTTGCAGCAAGTAACTTTCCCTTGGAGTGCGGTGGGAATGGAGATTTTACAATACCCTTCCCCTACCATGCCCACCAAGCCATGCCCACCAAGCCACGCCCACAGAATCTGTAGTAATTTTTTTAATCGCACCACTGATATACTTGAATTGTGATGTCCATTAGGATCCAGAAAATGGTAAGACCTGACCTTGTATTAAATGATTCCAAACTGATCCATTGAGGCACAATGAAAAAAGCTGATTGAAAGACATACTGTATCATATCTAAACTAGCAACTTTGCTTCTACAATGGGAAAGCAGATGCTTGAACATAACAATGTAAGCCTTGTCCTATTTTGCCTCTGCAACACTATAGCCTACATCAGGGTGTATATAACACCCTGACGAGTAGGTATTTATAACCTTCTTCATAAATTTGAGAAATCTTCTTTTAATGCTATTTAAGTTGATGGTTTTGGCTATGTAGTGCCTGAAGAAGCATTTTCCCTTTTTATGTCCTAATTACCTAACCTTCAATTTCATTGGGTGTCCTTGGACTCTGATATCTTTCCCCCTTCCTATCAACCCTCTGCCTATTGTTATCATTTTAACAATGTATATCAGAGCAAAACAGAAGAGGAAGCACTATTGCTCTCAACCTGTCTTTGAAATAGCTGCCTTTCTGCTTGCCAGGGGAAAGAGGAAACGATAAGACCTCAAAAGCATGTTTGCTGCCACTCCAGTGGCAGCTCAATTCATGTGTTGCAGAATAACATGCATAAAAAACAGAGGTGGGTTGCAAATCCTGGCGCTATTGGTTCGCTCCTGCTCATGCGTAGAAGCATCCGGGTGGGTGGGTGGAGCCTCCCACTGCCACCACTACCAGTTCGTCTGAACCAGGCCAAACTGGGAGCAACCCACCTCTGATGGAAAGACATGAGCAGCATACGTGAAAAGGACTTGGAGAAATGCACTTCCCAAACTACACATACTAGAAAATAGATATACAAAGACATAGAAGTGGGAAGGTTGAAGGTTCCTTTAGCAAGTTTACAAAACATTTGACGGATGACAAAAGAAGATCAGCAAATTAAATAGAAACAATATTTTGCCATTAAGTAGCATTTATTAATTCAGAGGAAGAGGGGCAATCTTTGAAAACTATTGACTGCTGCCCATTTTCAGAGACTGTATTATTAAAATCAGAACACAGCATTCTCTAAATATGTAGACTTATATAGTAATGTATCAAGGACACTTATATTTTCAGGAGTACTCCATTATTTCATGTTGAGTTACGGTTAGGGTTAGGTCAATGAGTTTCATTTTGTTAAAAAAAACACTGTACAGACTTACAACACTTCATTTAGTGATATAGATAGATAGATAGATAGATAGATAGATAGATAGATAGATAGATAGATAGATAGATAGATAGATAGATAGATAGATAGATAGATAGCACTAGATAGATAGATAGAACTAGATAGATAGATAGATAGATAGATAGATAGATAGATAGATAGATAGATGGATGGATGGATGGATGGATGGATGGATGGATGGATGGATGGATGGATGGATGGATGGATGGATGGATGGATGGATGGATGGATAGATAGATGGATAGATGGATAGATGGATAGATGGATAGATGGATAGATGGATAGATGGATAGATGGATAGATGGATAGATGGATAGATGGATAGATGGATAGATGGATAGATGGATAGATAGATAAATGTAATGATAGACAACTTACAAGAGTTCATCTATTGGTCATTTAATTCATTTGAAGTTGCTGAAAAAAGTGACTTCTGTCTGTTTTTCAAACTTATGACCATTGCAGCATCCCCTTGGTCATGTGATCAAAATTCAGGCACCTGGCAACTGACTCATATTTCTGACAGGTGCTGGTCCTATGATCACCTTTTGCAACCTTCTGGCAAGCAAAGTCAATAGGGAAGCCAGATTCACTTAACAGTTGTGTTACTAATTTAACAACTGCAATGTTTCACTTAACAACTGTGGCATGAAAAGTTGTAAAATGAGGTCAAACTCACAAATATTTCATTTAGCAACATAAACTTTGGCTTCAATTGTGGTTGTAAATCAAGGACTACGTATCTTAATTTCGTCATAGGAGAAATTGCATTATATTTGAATATTAGAATACATTAGCAGTGAGATTTTATACATAGGTTTGATATCAACAGGGAGTAAATATGTGGCACCTATTAAAACACCACTTAGTATTTCTCAGCACAAAATTCTTAGCTGGTGAGAGCTTCTTCGGAGTGTAGGATGCTACCACTTTCATTATCCAACTAGATTGAAAGCTGAAGATCAATATATGTTTAGTGGAGAAGAAAGAGTCAATCTTTTAGATCGTTTAGTTGCCTAGGAAACATCTGGGAGCTGTGCTGCGACAAATTGTGTTGTGGCATCAATACACATGCAAGTTTGGAGAAGATCAGAAGGTTTAAAACAGTGACATATTATCACTTGGAGTTGCAGAGAAGAATAAATTATCCTGTTGCTCTAGAAAGAGTTTCAGGCATGTAGAATACTGTAAAACCACTGTTGATAAAAGTTGAGAGGTGAAAAAGAAAATTAATAATGTGTTAGATATGCAACAAAGCATCCTGGCATCAGGTTTCCCCAAAACTCAGAAGAGATTTATGCGTCTCTGAGCTTTTCTCGACTTGAATTAGCATTCATTCCATTCCTGTTTTTTCTTTTTTTTCCCCCTCCTTCCATCTGCCTTTCTTGAACTTGCACAGAACTTGTAATTTATGCCTGTATGTTCAAGTCATCTCTCCCCTTCTGGATTTATCCAGGTGATAAAAATAGAAGATACAGTAGAATTGTGCCTGCATAGGCAGCATGTAAAAATAAAAGATATTGTGGTCCATTAAGTTGTTGCATACTGGAAATAATTATGAACTTTCCATCTTTGTCTTTCAATCTGTGCTTCAATTTCCTGGTTAGCAGGACAAGGAGACCATATATGAGATTTTGCAGGGGGAAATGGTTCTTGGGATTTTGAAGGGTTGGAAGGAAAGATTGTTTTCTCTCAAATTATTTCCCATAATTCAAGTTGGTTGATATGCATAGTTTTTATTTTTCTATTTTGTATCCACCTGTCAACCTACACCTCCCACCATTTAAAAAACTCATTGTTGATTTAAATACAAAGGACTATGAACTTAAATATTTTGGAAATTCTTAAAGTAAACTCTAAAGTTTATGTTTAAGCCACTGATAATTATAATCTTATATTTTTTGTAGAAATTACTATCATTCCAAAATATATGCTGTAATGGGAAAATGAAAGAAGCTGATTTACCTAAGATTATTTTAGATTTAGTAGAATTCATAAGCAGGTGCTCAGAAGGACAACTTGCAGCAACCAACTCTATAAGCCTATAGAGTCAACCTTCAGCCTGGTGAGATTTGAACTGCCAAATTGCAGGCAGCCAGCAGTCAACAGAAGTAGACGGCACTCTAACCACTGCACTGCACTCTAACCATTGTGCCACCATTGCTCATATATATTGCTATGATCAATTTGCCATGGCCAACTCATCACAGGCCAGCTCGCCACAGGGCAATTCAACAATTCATTTTAATTATTTAAAATAATTAAAAACTTATTTTAATTTTTGTCAGACACATTTCGTTTTGTCCCTCCTTTGGCATCCTTTCTTTAATCACTCTATTCCACCATTTCTTCGATATTATGTAACTCTTCTCCTGCAGTGAGTTGTCTTGAGACAAGTTAGCGAGTTTTGCCACAATGTGTTGGCCATGGAGAGTTGTCCTAGATCCTTCAGCAGCTGGTTTTATACACTGTGATATGTGTAATATCAGAATATGAGGGGTCTGTAAATATCTACAGACCTCTCACATCCCGGATATAAATTCTTTCAACTTCTACCCTTAAAACAAATCTATAGAGCATTGCACACCAGAACAACTAGACACAAGGACAGTTTTTTCTCTGAATGCCATCACTCTGATAAACAACTAATCTCCACAACACTGTCAAATTATCTACTAAGACAGTATTACTATTATTATTCTTCCTTCATAGTACCTATCTTTTTCCTAGTACCTATCTCTTTCCACTTATGACTATGACCAAGTTGCTTGTATCTTTAAATTTTATATTGTTTTATTTGTTTCCTGGTATAATTGGATTACCTATTAGTAACCTATGACTATCACTAAACATTGTATCTTATGATTCTTGATGAATGTATTCTGTTTTATTTTTCTTTATGTATACTGAGAGTATGTGCACCAAAGACAAATTTCCTGTGTGTCCAATCACACTTGGCCAATCAAGAATTCTATTCTATTCTATTCTATTCTATTCTATTCTACTCTATTCTATTCTAATTGTGCATTGAAAATATGTTTCCCATCCCAAACAGAAGAGCAGGACCAGAGGAGCAAGATTCATGGATGGATTTAATAAGGGTTAGGATACAAAATCCTGAAACTTAACTAATCTCCTCCTTATTTTTAGAAGTATTTAGAATTTCGTAAGATGGATTTTTCAGTGTGCTGCTTGAATCTCATAGTCTCATAATGTAAAATGTAAAAATGAAGAGCTAATTACCCTCTTCCTGGATATACCTGACATTTGCTAGTGAGGTTTTGAAACACCCCCTTTTCTTTCTTAACCTTTCTTACATGTTGTTTAGACTAGAATTTAAGTGTCTTTTTCACTGAGATAATTTTGGAAAATTGGGGTTGGAAGATTTCAGCCACCTCTCTCGATAGTATAATTGTTACTCAAATCAGAAGTGATATTCAGCAGGTTCTGACCAATTCTGGAGAACCGGTAGCAGAAATTTTGAATAGTTCAGAGAACTGGTAAAAATCACCTCTGACTGCCTTCGCCCCCAACTATTCTCTGCCTCCCAAGTCCCAGCTGATCAGGAGGAATTGGGATTTTGTAGTATTCTTCCCCTGGAGTGGGGAGGGAATGGAGATTTTACAGTATCCCTCCCCTGCCATGCCCACCAAGCCATGCCCACCAAGCCATGCCCACAGAACCGGTAGTAAAAAAATTTGAATCCCACCACTGACTCAAATGACTTTCCCATACTTAAAAATAATGAATGATTCTCTCCTGCTTCCTTCTCTCCCATGGAAGGGAATTTTCTTGACCCAGTTTTCCTACAGGTTGAAATAAGCAAACAACATTAGGCAGAAAATGAAACTTGGTGTACATCAGCTTGGTGGCTTTAAATTTTCATTAAAAAAGCAACATTTCTGTAAAATTTTTATCATCTCATGCCGCATTTTTTTGAAGCGAAGTTCAAATATACCAAATGCACGAATGTGGGGAAACTTTTTTTGTAACACTTTCTCTTGTTTATGACGTAATCATTGACACGCCCCATTCTTTTATTTTTATTTAGTACATTTACATGCAGCCCATATCACCAGTAATAACTTACAAACAGTAAAACTAGAAATATAAAAGCTATTAAAAATTGAAAAATCACGATTCCATGTGACTTATGACATCATCACGCAAATTATAAAATTTAGAATTTCATAAGTGATGTGATGGCATGAAAAAAAATGTGATCTGGTGTGTGGCCTCTTAGAGATACTCAAAAGACATCACTGGACTTAAGTAAGTATTTCCACTTTCAACATATTTTCAATGCTCTCTTTCAGAATCATTTTGGTTTTTTTTCCCCTAGAAAAAAAACATGTATGAATTGGCCAACAGCCAACCTATCATTCAAGTTCAAGAAGCAAGTTTTACATTGATGAATCAGAAGCTCATAGATTACTGGAAGGAAGAAGGATTGTTGTAGAAGAACTCCATATATTATGAAGTATGCCTTAATTTCATCTGATGAGTATTGAATTCAAATAGTTTAGCCTTTTGTTTTTAAAGTTTTGAGAATAATTACCTTCTCAAGTGCCTGCAGGCTAGTTTATCTCTGTAAAGTCACTCAGAGTGAAAGGGCTATTGATTCTTATCTGCAAAGTTTATTCAGAGAGTTAAATGAAGAAAGAATTATATGTCTACTAAAGGCACCAATTTGCTGCATATTTGACATATCCAGATGTGGAGCAGTCTCGCATCCAGCAACTGCTAATTTGTTTCGTTCGTGTTGTTGTGATATCCAGGGTACACCATGAGGAGGTGAACTAACTTCACATCCCACAAGAAAAGGTAGTAGACTTTGAATTACTACATCAGCAATGGGCAATCCTGAATAGGATTCACACATCACATGGCCTCTGCCAAGACTCTCTGTACAAATAGGGCATAGTATCCTTCCCTCAGTATGACTGCAGAGTCCCACATCAAAATGTAGATCACATCATGACCAGCTATAAGTTGAAAGTATATCAACTGTAAGCTGAGGGCAGTATTTGATTTTGGTTTTTAATATAAACAATACTGTGCTTCAACAGTTAGTTGGCCTAGACATTGGCATTTGAACATAGATCTTTTTAACATTTATATTTCATTGTGTTTTACTAATCTTGGCAAAATGTTAATATATATTTCTAGTCCGTGTAGGATATGCCGTACACTAAATAAATATTCAGATGTGGATATGAACCTTGATTGCTGAAAACTATAATTTAACTGGAGGAAAGTGGTTCTGTAAACAATGTTTTAACTGACCATTTTATACATTTTCTTGCTCAGGGAATAGGACAGGATTAGAATTCTTGCACAATCACAGTGGATTGTGCCAACTTGGTCAATAGTTTATCATGGTTACACTGTACTAAATTCCCCCCAATGATTCATTTAGAAGCAGGTTTGAGATAAATGGCCATCCTGTTGACTAAATATAGCTATTCATTAGTTAGTTGGATGATGTGGAAACATAGGTTAGTATTGTAGATATTTTCTTCTAAAGTACATATGTTTCCTTTCTGAAGTTTTGGATGATTACATGAACACTGAATGAAATTATGATGTCCATGAAATGAAAATGAAATGATGTCCTTGCAATTTTCATAGAACAAAGCAGAGGTCAGTTCCTACCAGTTTGGACCAGTTTGGCCGAACCGGTAGTGTGTCGCCGGAACCGGCAGCAACCCAGGACTGTCATGCTGCCAAACTGCTTCCCCGGTTGGTGCAGCATGTTTTTTTTAAAAAAAAATTAATGTTCTGCGCATGTGCAGGCCTATTTATGGGCAACTGCGCATGTGTGTGGAGTGTGCATTTGGCACGTACATTCACTTCACTCGTGTGTGCGTGTGCAAAATTGCACGCACACTGAACCGGCAGCAACCCACCCCTGGAACATGGGACTGATTTGATGACCAGTATCCCAGAAAGACTCTGAGAATTTATTTCAGTTACAAGTCCTGATGCATTGATTTGAAAGAAATATTTTCAGGTTGTGTTCCACATTGAAACTGATTTCAATATTGATATTGATATTAAAACCATATTGATATTACTGCTTTGTAATAGCCTTTGTAAACAGGACAGAATAGATGTATCTCTGTGTTTATTGTGATAAAAAAGATCAGTCTTTCAGGAAAAAAGGGGGCTTAAAGATCAAATCCCTCTTTCCACTTCCGTTTATTAATGTTGATGTAACACCATCAGATAGTATCAAGGACCACAGTTGCACAGTTGTGTATTTAAAACCATACCAAAGTTCATTGAAACGGTAACCATATTGTACCTGAATGGATAAAATAGATAAATGTTGAGTCCATTATTGAGGTAGATTGTAGAACACAAGTGGAAGGGGATGAAAGTCATTAACATGTACTTACAAAAATCTCATATTTATTAGATTGTTACTAGATGCTTTTGTCTTGCCTTTTTTTAACCTTAAAAGCAATTCAAATTCACAAATGTACATAATATTCCTTCCTCCTCTTTTCCCCAAAACAATGAGTTGGGAGTTGGGCTGAGACTCGGTGCCTAGCCCAAAGCCACTCAACTGATTTTTCATGCCTGAGGCAGGAATATAATTCACAGTCTTCTGGTTTCTAGATCAGCACTTTAAGCACTACCCCAAAATGGTATAAAGGTAAAGGTTCCCCTGCACATGCGTTCTAGTCATTTCTGACTCTAGGGGGCAGTGTTCATCTCCGTTTCTAAGCTGAAGAGCCAGCGCTGTCCGAAGACGTCTCCATAGTCATGTGGCTAGCATGACTGAACACCGAAGGCACACTGAACGCTGATACCTTCCCACCAAAGTGGTCCCTATTTTTCTACTTGCATTTTTTACATGCTTTCGAACTGCTAGGTTTGCAGAAGCTGGATAAATAACGGGAGCTCACTCCATTATGAGGCGCGAGGGATTTGAACCACTGAACTGCTGGCTTTCTGATGTACAACATCAGTGTCTTAGCCACTGAGCCACCGCATCCCCATAAAATGGTATAGTGATATAATAATCTACACTATTCTAAATGTGGCACATTACCTCTACAAATAAAGCAGATGTTATAAAGTACATGAGGCATTATCTCTACAAATAAAGCAAATCTACTCTCATAGAAGAAATCAAAGTAGTTCCAATAGAGCTACACTTACTTTAGGGGTATAATTCAGCCTTTTGGTTTTTTTAAAAAAGTTGCTACATGTTCTAATGTATCCATTCCTTACCTTCCCATCATTACTATTAAAAAAGATAGCCATTCACTTGGGATATAATGCATGAAATAGATGTTCAATGTGATTTTCCCCCACTCAAATTGATACTAAACGCCTTTTTAGTATCAAAACCCATTTGTAAATATGAGACTCCTGGTAAAATTGGTGTCTCTTTGGTTTTTGAAAGCAGTAGCAATAGCAATAGCATTTAGACTTATATACCATTTCATAGTGCTTTACATCTTTCTTTAAGCGGTTTACAGAGTCAGGCTATTGCCCCCAACAATATGGGTCCTCATTTTACCCACCTCGGAAGGATGGAAGGCTGAGTCAACCTTGAGCCGGTGAGATTTGAACTGGCGAACTGCAGCTAGCAGTTGGCTGAAGTAGCCTGCAGAACTGCGCTCTCTAACCACTGCGCCAACGTTTCTTTTCTGAAAGAAACTTATTTGTAATCACTTGAAAAGAGACTTTGTCTCAATATTCTGCAATTCTAATTAAAAGTATTGCTTTTAAAGGTGACCCGTAAATTATAGGGATGGATTCATTTTTTCTCTCCATTTCTTTATGAATAGCTATGGTCTCTTTTTTAACCTTACAAATAAATTCTATAAGAATTGTCATAAATAGAACTGTCAAAAATTTCTTACCATGCAGGTGAAAGAAATGACACCCCGTGTTGTTTAGAAATCAATTCAGAGAGAATTAAGAAAATATAATACGTCCAGCTCAAGTAATGTGATCTACGAAACTTTAGTTAATTATGCTTTCTTTAAAAATCAATGTTTGTTCTCACTTTAAGTGAAATATAAAGGCAATCATCTGACATGAAATATAATTACTTTTTTTGCTTTGTTCAAATGTTGCAACAATGCATTATATATTTTTTAAATCTGGCAGATTAACTGTGTTAGATTAATACCTGGTTACACTAATTGGATATCAGTAACCGTGCCATTAAAGGATAGATCCCATTGCTTATGGAGCTGTCTTGCATGGCTAATCCAATTTGGAGCTTAGCATTAATTGTAGTCATGCTGAGATGAATGGATATTGGGAGCAGTACCTTTCCAGGAAAAATCGTACGGTTCAATGATTCCATTGCCATTTACTTCCTTCCGTAAATTCTGCCATTTATGACCTAAGCTTGGCAGTGCAAAATGGAAATAATTGCAGGCAATGGAATCCTACTTCTAGTTTAAATTTAGCGGCTAATCTTCTCTAGAACATAACAAAGATATGACTCCTAAATAATGGTAAATTTTAATAATTCTGTATCTTTGTTCTTAGTTTTAGACCTAAGCCTGAATTTGTTCTGATGAAGACAGCTTTTAAAATAAATTGGAACACATGCAGCCTGCAAAAGTGCAACAGGTGGACAGTTTCCATCGTTTATGTGACCATTTTAGGATCATTGAAAGCAATATGTACATAATAAGGTCTCTGGAGGCTAAAACATGCAAAGAACAATAACAGGAACTGGGTAGGTCTAGTTTAATGAAAAGAAGGACTAGAGGAGACATGATAGCAGTGTTCCAATATCTCAGGGGTTGCCATAAAGAAGGGGGAGTCAAGCTATTCTCCAAAGCACCTGAGGGCAGGATAAGAAGCAATGGGTGGAAACTAATTAAGGAGAGAAGCAACTTAAAACTAAGGAGAAATTTCCTGACAGTTAGAGCAATTAATCAGTGGAACAACTTGCCTCCAGAAAGTTGTGAATGCTCTAACAATGGAAGTTTTTAAGATGTTGGATAACCATTTGTCTGAAATGGTGTAGGGTTTCCTGCTTAAGCAGGGGGTTGGACTAGAAGACCTCCAAGGCCCCTCCCAACACTGTTATTCTATTCTATTCTATTCTATTCTATTCTATTCTATTCTATATTTTGGCTATAATATTTCACTATGGGGAGAATGGGTTCCATGTTGTACCTAAGAGATTAAAACGAACAAAATAGTTACTGGGGTTAAAATAAACAACATACTTCCCTTCATATAATGTAATAAGACATAATAAGCTTTCTTGTTGAATTATCAAAAATAATCTGGCTGTTTTAAATTCGACGTGCTAAAATCATAGTGTTAGCCATGCTTGAAAGTATATTTAATTCCTTAAGTTACTTCCACATTTTGCCCAAACTTCAAGTGATGCCCTCAGGCGACCCCCTTTCCTTGGTGGTATTATAGCTACTATTAATAATGTCTGAAAATAGTTTAGTGTTCCCTAATTGACAATTGATATAAGGAGTCTTACTAGGTATTAACTGAATGAGCTAGACTTGCATAAATCCTCTGGTTTTATCTACCAACGGTTCTTTCTCCCAGCAGTTTTATATTACAGAATCAATGAGAAATAAATCATTTCATTTATCAGGTTAGCCCCATGATAAACTGTTGGGAACTTTTGGAAAATATATATGAAGCCTACAGGAACAATATAATATAAAACAAAACCTAAACTTTTAGCAACAAAGCTACATCATTTTAACTTCTTTTAATATTCTTTGGTCATACCTACTCTGTTTTTTCCAACAAAACCTCCATCATCCCTACTTAATGTTTCCCATCCGCTGATCATGCTTTTCAAATGAAGTAATATTGTGCGGAAATTCAGGTTTTCTTTAAAATATGTAAATAGCAATGAACTCCATTCATCTTCTCAAGCAATCAAGCTTTATCTCTTGCTGCAGACAGTATGATATCCTTTGCCAGACATCTCTGTGTAATGTTGGAGCTCTGCGGATAAGTGTTTACAAAATAAACAGTTGAAAAATGGTTTTATTCAAATCTTATTTTGGAACTCTGGTTCATCTTACTTTCAATACCGGAAAAAATTGGGGGCGGGGAGGAAAGAACCTTTCCACTAAACTTGGGTAAACACTCAGCTTCAATTAACATAGAGACATTGGTATGTTAATTCTTTAGTGTAGAAGCCTGGCCACCTCTCTTTTCTGCATACTGTGCAGTAAAATGATTTGTTCCATTGGTTAAAACAAGCTCTTTAGCAGTATTGCTTGCCATGGAAAGCTCGGTCATTTCTTCTATGGATATCCATCCCATTGAGAAACAATTCATACATTGAATATAGCCAAAGAGTTGATATCAGTGGTGGGTTCCGGCCAGTACCCCCAGTACGGGTGTACCAGTGTCTGCTGGGAGCAGCAGGCACCGTTCCAGTACAGTGCTTCAGAGGGCCCATCCACCTGCCCACATTCCATACCTGTATTTGACCCAACCTGGCCATTTGCGCATGCGCACGCATGCACAATGCTCCACTGAGCAGCTGGCGTGTCGCAGGGTGGTGGGTGCACATGTGTGTGCAGCGTGTGTGCATGTCATAGATGCCCAGCCCCGTTGTAGCATACTGGTTGCTACAGGATCTGGAACCCCCCGCTGGTTGATATAGATGACAAAGACTTATTTCAGAAGACTTGACAATTTTTTTTAAAAAAAAAGATTAAAGTTACTCTAAACTCCCCGAGTTATCCTTAATCTTTCTCCCTTCTCTCTAATCCTCCTCATTTAGAAACTACTGTGGGAGGGTTGGGGGGAAGGATTATAAATATAAAAGAATGCCATGAAATGCCATATTTCACAAGGTGGAAGAAAAGCTAGCATGAATCCCACAACTTAAAACCAAATTATTTTACTATTTTCAATGACTTTATTCCATTAGATACTTGAAGTCATTCTGCCACTAGGAAAACTAACAAATAAACTGTTATGAAAACTGATTGCTTCCACAGTTGTTTCATATAGAAGATAATTTAGGTTTGCATAATAAAAGCCTAGCTATTCTGGCCTTGGTTATTAGCAAAACTTTGTTTTGCCCAGTTAGGCTATTGAATTAGTCAAGATTTACCGTTTTAATTTGATGAAGGATTCTTATATGGTGGAGGAACATATTCCACTTTACTACATAGCTTGAGGCTCACTGGGGATGCAGATGTAATTGGATTAAGTCTCTTCTGGGGAAATAAATCAGGCAATGTTCATTCTAGTCAAATCCAGTCGGGAGAAGACAGCTATGAAGGGATGATTCCATCTGCGTGGAATAAAATAACATTTTGTAAATCTACAGGTTGGCATGTCTGCACTCTCTGTATCTCTGAAATGTTCTACCAGACTTTTCTCTTGACAGCCTGATAATATGATTTCTAATAAAGAAGAATATTTGTAGCTCAGGTTTGAAATGAGTGGTCTCTGAGTTTGGATGTTCTCTTGCAGATGTTTCTGTCAAGGCTGCTTCACTTAATAACCAAGAAAGAAACCACTCAACTCCATTTTGCAGAATTAAGAGTACTATTTACTCTAGTAAATAGAAGCTAAGCAAAGCTGGATCTGAGCAAAAGCGCACGAAGCATTTGATATCAATACATGACCCATTCCCCTCCACCTGGTAACCCCAGTCCATAGTCCAATCCAATATCTCCCCACCTGTCAGGTGGGAGACATCTTCAAAATTCATAATCAGGTTGGTATGCTGGACAGTTGACCTTGGCGGGAAACTCCCCTCCTTGCCACATGCGCAATAGATGGTGAGAACAACTCCCAATTAACAGTCCTCCTGTACAGATTATTTCCCACTCCCAAATACCATGCCCTCCCTCCTCGTTTCAATGGCAGCCGAAAAGCAAGCAGCAAAACAGAGGCTAACAGTTTCATTACCCAGACTAGGCAACATCATCAGTTTTAGTAAGGAGTGGGGTTTGCTCTCGTTTCATATACTAATAGTTTGCCCTCCTATTGTTGGTGAGAGTGGTCTTGGAGGTTTTTTGGGTAGGCTGTTTACTTGTTTGGCAGTTCCTTCCATGGTGGGATTCAATTTTTTTATTACCAGTTCTGTGGGCGTGGTTTGGTGGGCGTGGCAGGGGAAGGATACTGTAAAATATCCATTCCCATCCCACTCTAGGGGAAGGATACTGTAAAATCTCAATTTCCTCCCAATCAGCTGGAACTCAGGAGGCAGAGAATAGATCAGGACGGGGCCAGTCAGAGGTGGTATTTATTGTTTCTCTGAACTACTCAAAATTTCCGCTACAGGTTCTCCAGAACTGGTCAGAACCTGCTAAATACCACCTCTAAGTTCCTTGTTTGCTTTTTGACTGTTGGTCTATGTTAATCTTGGAGTTAATCGATGCTCATCTGGGTGGTGATTGTTGGTGGGCCAGTATTTTGGTCTTTGTCTTCATTTTTGGCTTGTTGATTGTCTCTTTTGCACAGTAAGTAGATATTGTTTATGTCTATGAATCAATTGATGGGTAATTTGCCAAAGTGCCAGGATTCTAGAAATTGTCTAGCATTTTTGGACCTACCTTGGTTTAGGATGGTCACAGTTTCCCAGTTTAAGCTATGGTTAAGTCCTATAGACCAGTGGTCTGCAACCTTGGAAACTTTAAGACTTGTGGACTTCAACTCCCAGAGTTCCTCAGCCAGCAAAGCTGACTGAGGAACTCTAGGAGTTGAAGTCCACAGGTCTTAAAGTTGCCAAGGTTGCAGACCACTGCTATAGACAGACCAATAATCAAGAAGTAAACAACACCCCAATTCAGGAACCACCAAACAAGTAAACAGTCCAACCAAAGATTCTCCAAGACCATGGTCCCCAACACTGACAAATAGGCTCAGAGAGCACCAAAATCCCCTCAATGGGATTTCTGAATTGACTCTATTGTCAACACGAAGGGAAAATGCTTCATTCCAAAACCTGTTTTGGAAGAAAGTGCCTATGCTCATTTATGTGCTTCTTCTTTGGTTCCAGAATATGAAATATGGCCAAGTGTAGCCTTCCGATTGCCCTGACATTTGTCTTGGAAAAAATCCTGACTTCAGTGAAACAGTTCCGTAGTTTTTTGCTGACTTGCTCTGCACTGTGTCTTTGCTTCCTCTTCTTCTGTCATTCGATATTATTTTTGGTTCACGGTGCTTTTACACATGCATCTCTTACCTTCTACTATTCTTCACCTTCAACTTACCCAAAGAGCTTCCCTGAATCACAGAGTTGAAAGGGACCGTCATGAGCATTAATTCCACCAGAAAATCATAGCTTTGGAAGAGCTGGCTTAGCTTTCCAGTATCCTGCTCAGTACAGAAACAATAGCAGTTAGCAATAGCTAGACTTATATACTGCTTCATAGGGCTTTCAGCCCTCTCTAAGTGGTTTACAGAGTCAGCATATCACCCCCATCGTCATGAGGACCCACAATGAGGTGGGTCCTCATTTTACCCACCTCGGAAGGATGGAAGGCTGAGTCAATCCTGAGCCGGTGAGATTTGAACCGCTGAACTGCAGATAGCAGTCAGCTGAAGCGGCCTGCAGTACTGCACCCTAACCACTGCGCCACCTCGGTTCTAAGTTGGCTCCAGAAACCCAACTTAGATCATTCCAGACATGTGACTATCAAATCTTTGAAGACATTAATTGAAGGAGATCAATGCCTTCTTCTTTCTTCCTTGTAGTCGTCACTTATATTCTTGCTACGTACAGACTTCATATTGTTTGTTGCTCCTCTGACATTTAATGATTTTGAACCAGGAGTCAGGGACCACTGAATTCATAATTTTAAATCCCACAGACCACTAATATGATCTGCCTAATGACTGGCTGGGTAGGCGTGGCTCATGTAACTGGGTGGGCCTGGCCAACTTGATGTCACTCACGTCAAGGGGCACCTCGCAAGCCTCTACTCGCCTCTCCCTTCCCAGCCACTCCTCGCCTCCCCACCCTTAGGGCCATCACAAGAAGCAGTTGTTGGAGCTAAGCAGCCGCCATGAGAAAGAGTTGGCAAAACTGCTCATTTCAAATTGGATCTGACTGAGAAGGAGGCTCAGCAGAAGCACCTCACTGAGGACTATGAGCATAGGCTTTCCAAGCAGAGGGAAGACCTATGGGAGTGCAAGGGCAGGTACTGGTGCCTGGAGGCTCAGTGATCTGAGATGGTCACCCAGTTCCAGACCATGATGCAGTCCCACTGGAACAAGGTCCTCCAGCTCTTCGCCACCAGCGGCCAAAGCAGACCACAAGTTGGAATTCTCCCCCCCCCTCTGACCCACACAAAAAGACCCTGAAGGGGGAACCTCTCTGCAGCAAAAGCACAAACATTCATTGCATGTATCTGGCCCAGGGGCCGTAATTTGAGGACCCTTGATTTAATGCAATATAAAACATGCAAATAATGTGTCTGCAGACCACCAAAATTTTCTCACGGACCACCAGTTGTTGACCACTGTTTTAAACCATTTCACAGGATTTTGGCTTTGGTTTCTATGTTGGTTCATTGATGCATAGAAAGGGCTGGTTTCCCTATTTTATTCCTGTAGGACACATGCTTATGGCTTATTTCATATCTAGCTTTAGTTATCCCTGGATTTATTATTTTTAATCTGTTTAGCTTAGAAAATCTTATGAGGACATGTTGTAACTGATGATCTAGAGTCCCATTTCACAATTTTGGTTTCTTCTACGATGCTTGCTATTTATTGAGGTGACAGGGGGAAAAATCTTCTTATATTTCTAACCCCAAAATTTTACTTTTATTTTTTGCTTTCACTTATAGGCAAAATAAATCCTTTTGGCATTTCTAATGCAAATTTTATGTTCAATATTTCTTTGAGTTCATGCTCATTTTTTTTTAATGACGATCACAACAAAGGAATAACATGGCTATAATGTAACGTGATAAGGATGTGCTGAATGACAGATTTGCTATTGCCAACCATGCTTTATGAAATGTTGATCTAGGACTTGATGATGGCTTATATTAAATGTAGCTCTTAGGATATATAAATACCTTTTTAAGCCTAAGTGAACTTCATGTCTTTCAAACACTATAATCTCATGTAATTCAGATAGACAAATTGTATGCAATCATTTATTGTTTTAGCTGTAAATCACTTTGAAGTTGGATATAATAAGTTATAAAAATTAAGTGTACAATAAGCGGGTTGATCATACTATTGATATACATTAATTTCAGAGATACAATTTTCAGGTTCAGTAAAGCTCATTTGTATTTATTTATCTCCTGAGGGTGGCTCAGTGGCTAAGACACTGAGATTGTCGATCAGACAGGTTGGCAATTCAGCGGTTCGAATCCCTAGCGTCATGTAATGGAGTGAGCTCCCATTACTTGTCCCAGCTTCTGCCAACCTAGCAATTTGAAAGCACGTAAACACGCAAGTAGAAAAATCAGAACCACCTTTGGTAGAAAGGTAATGAATTCAGAGGGCTTAGCAGTTGGTATTTGAATGGACATTGGGGGTTGGGGAAGGCGAGGGCAAGTTAGCTATGGAAATAGAAACTGGAGTCAAATTTCTAATCTCTCTGGACTTACCATCACCATCCCCTTTCTTCCGGTGCTTCTCTATCCATCACATTATCTTCCTCTTTATCAATACTTCCTCTGCCATCCAGCCAGAGGTGAGTTCCTACCAGTTCACACCTATTTGGTAGAACCGGTTCGTCAAATCTACCGAACTGGTTAGAAGAGGTTATACCAGTGGACCTGGAAAGTAGGCCACACCTACAGAAGAGGTTCCAAAAGGTTTGAAACCCACCATTGGCAAGGATCTTGTAACTTGACAGCTTTAAGACTTGCATGCTTCAATGCCAGAGTTTCTGAATAGCTACTTGGACCGACCTAAGTACTAATTCATAATTTCATATCCGGTCACATGGGTGGCAAGCCACTCCCATCCGATCACATGGGTGGCAAGCCACTCCCACAAAGGAGGCCACACCCACAGAGTAGGTTCCAACAATTTTTGAAACCCACCACTGCATCCAGCCATCCTGTATCTGCAACCCATATAGTGCTGGTCCCAAAAACAATATGTATGTATGTATATATGTAGGTAGGTAGGTAGGTAGGTAAGTAGGTAGGTAGGTATATAGGTATGTATGTATGTATGTATGTATGTATGTATGTATGTATGTATGTGTATGAATATATATACACATTTCAGCAAAATGTTTGGTAAAGGGGTATTTTGGGTATGTGCTTTACAAACTTTTCAGATGTCAAAAAGCTTTAATCTTTTGTTGAAGTGAGCATTCTTTGGGTTTATTATTACTTATAAGGTCAGCAGTGTCCTTAAAATTTAAAGCAAGAACTGAATGTATGAAGCAATAACTCTTGGCTTGGCAGCACTTCCTGGAATGTCCATGTGAATTTCTGACCTTACTTAGTCACAAGAACATTCCTGGCAATGCTTCTGCCTGAGACTCAGGAGGTTGATTGATGCAAGAAAAGGTTGAGGAAGAAATCTTTTGGGGGTTGATTATAGTGAAGTTGCACTGTACACCTTGAATGTTGTAAAGGTAAAAGACAAAAATTTAATGGAATCCTAAATGTCAGTAAGATTGAATGCCACTTGCAGTGGAGAATTCCCTCCTAGACCTCTGAATATAAAGTGACAGGTTCTATTAAAATTTACTCTTTCTCCTCTCGTAAAAATGGAAGCCCGAATATGTGTGAAATGTATGTTTGTAATCTGTTGGAATGGCTGCATCAAAACTGAATTGAGTAAAACTGACAACCAGGTGGAGCACATTATCAGGCTCCCCAACCTATCTATTACCCGTGCAAAAAATTCCTGAAATGTCTTTTAGCTGACATTATACAACTCTTTACGGAGATGTAGCTATACGGGTGAAACTCCAAAAATTAGAATATCGTGCAAAAGTTCATTTATTTCAGTAATGCAACTTAAAAGGTGAAACTAATATATGAGATAGACTCATTACATGCAAAGCAAGATAGTTCAAGCCTTGATTTGTCATAATTGTGATGATTATGGATTGCAGCTCATGAAAACCCCAAATCCACAACCTCAGAAAATTAGAATATTGTGAAAAGATGCAATATTCTAGGCTCAAAGTGTCCCACTCTAATCAGCTAATTAAGCCATAACACCTGCAAAGGGTTTCTGAGCTTTTAATGGTCTCTCAGTCTGGTTCAGTAGGAATCACAATCATGGGAAAGACTGCTGACCTGACAGTTGTGCAGAAAACCATCATTTCCCACCATAAGGCGGGAAAGCCTCAAAAGTTAATTTGCAAAAGAAGTTGGATGTTCCCAAAGTGCTGTATCAAAGCACATTAATAGAAAGTTATGTGGAAGGGAAAAGTGTGGAAGAAAAAGGTGCACAAGCAGCAGGGATGACCGCAGCCTGGAGACGATTGTCAAGAAAAGGCCATTCAAAAGTGTTGGGGACTTTTACAAGGAGTGGACTGAGACTGGAGTCAGTGCATCAAGAGCCACCACATACAGACAGATCCTGGATATGGGCTTCAAATGTCGTATTCCTCTTGTCAAGCCACTCCTGAACAACAAACAACATCAGAAGTGTCTTACTTGGGCTTAAGAAAAACAGATATGGTATGTTGCTCAGTGGTCCAAAGTCTTCTTTTCTGATGAGAGCAACTTTTGCATCTCATTTGGAAACCAAGGACCCAGAGTATGGAGGAAGAATGGAGAGGCACACACTGCAAGATGCTTGAAGTCCAGTGTAAAGTTTCCACAGTCTGTGTTGATTTGGGGAGCCATGTCATCTGCTGGTGTTGGTCCATTGTGCTTCATTAAGTCCAGCGTCAACGCAGCCATCTACCAGGAGATTTTGGAGCACTTCATGCTTTCTTCCGCAGATGAGCTTTATGGGGATGCTGACTTCATTTTCCAGCAGGACTTGGCACCTGCCCACACTGCCAAAAGCACCAAAACCTGGTTCAGTGACCATGGGATTACTGTGCTTGATTGGCCAGCAAACTCGCCTGACCTGAACCCCATAGAGAATCTATGAGGCATTGCCAAGAGAAAGATGAGAGACATGAGACCAAACAATGCAGAAGAGCTGAAGGCCACTATTGAAGCATCCTGGTCTTCCATAACACCTCAGCAGTGCCACAGGCTAATAGCTTCCATGCCACGGCGCATTGAGTTAGTCATTGCTGCAAAAGGGGCCCAAACCAAGTACTGAGTACATATGCATGCTTATACTTTTCAGAGGTCTGATATTGTTCTATGTACAGTCCTTGTTTAATTAATTGCATGTAATATTCTAATTTTCTGATATTGTGGATTTTGGGTTTTCATGAGCTGTAAGCCATAATCATCACAATTATGACAAATCACTATCTTGCTTTGCATGTAATGAGTCTATCTCATATATTAGTTTCACCTTTTAAGTTGCATTACTGAAATAAGTGAACTTTTGCACGATATTCTAATTTTTAGAGTTTCACCTGTACATACCATAAAATTCACTCTGTGATACAACCAATGAAAAATAACTATCTGCAGCTATACTTTGAAGTAGTGCCAGGTTGATATCCCATATGAAAGTCGTCCTTTTTCTCAAGTATACCTGTGGGATCAATCCCATAACACAGTGCTTTCCTTGTGCTACTCTGTTTTCTGGAAGAAACTCAGCTATTTAAAATAGCTAAGCCACAGACCGCTTAGTGACACTAAGGCTCTTTTTCCTGCAAAAGAAAGCAAAGGATTAAACCAAAATGTAAAAAAAAAAAAGGACGAGGAGGTAATAAAGGAATAGTAAAAGCTGGAAGGAACCTGAAAGGCCATTTGGTTCACACACGCACCCCTATTCAAGGATGAAACTTCTAGAGCAGGGGCGTCAAACTTGCATCATCACGTTACTTATTGTGACTTTTCCCCCTTCGCTAAACTGGGCGTGGGCGTGGTCAGAGCATCCAGCCTATGGGCCGTGAGTTTGACAGCCCTGTTCTAGAGCACCTCTGACAGCGACTTCCCCTTAAAGACGGATCTCTCGACAGACGAAAATAACTGAATAAACATTATTTTCCATTACAACTGGAAGTAACTATTGTTCCATGACAACATGATCAGAAAATGGAAGCATGTGTAAAATAATAATAATAAGTTCCCTCTTAAGAAAAAAGACACTTTCATAGTTCCTAATCAATTCTCATTGCTCTGAAAACTATTAAAGGGCTCAATTTTTTTCATAGTGGATAGTAATTTCCTACTTGCCTTGTGTAAATTTCTTCTCTACATAGACCTAGATCATTTCTTTGAGAGTTTCCTGTGGTGGACAGGAGGACTAAAGCTGTCAAGGCACAGAAAGAACTGGAGAGTTGATTTGGAGAAGGAATGCAAATTTTGTTAACAGAACATGAATTAAGTCTGGGAAGACAAAGAACTTAACATCACCTTGCTTTGACTTTCTTTGGTATAAGAGGGGACAATCTGCTGTCAGGTTTGAATAGAGTAGAGTAGAGTAGAGTAGAGTAGAGTAGAATAGAATAGAATAGAATAGAATAGAATAGAATAGAATAGAATAGAATAGAATAGAACAGAACAGAACAGAACATAATTCTTTATTGGCCAACTCTGATTGGACACACAAGGAATTTGTCTTTGGGGCATATGCTCTCAGTCTACATAAAGAAAAATAAAATACATTCATCACGAATCATAAGATACAACACTTGGTGATAATCATAAGTTACTAATAAGCAATCAAATCATACTAGGAAACAAACAATATAAATTGTAAAGATACAAGTAACATGGTTATAGTCATAAGTGGGAAGAGATAGATGCTAGGAAGGAAGAGAAGAAAAATAGTAATACAGCCCTTAGTAAATAACTTGACAGTGTTGTAGGAATTAGTTGTTTAGCAGAGTGATGGCATGACGGATAAAAACTGTCCTCGTGTCAGATTGTTCTGGTGTGCAGTGCCCTAAAGCATCGTTTTGAGGGTAGAAGGTGAAACAATTTATGCTCAGGATGTGAGGGGTCTGTAGATATTTTCACAGCCCTCTTTTTGGCTCGTGTATACAGGTCCTCAATGGAATTCCATTAATAGGTTCTATTAGTATTGTGTAGCCTATATTGATAGAGTAAACATTAATCACTCCTGCTCTTTCTTGATCTGACCTACCTTGGGACAAGGCCAGAAGCAAAATCAGGTAAATCAGTTGGAACCAGGTAAGTTTGTTATGAAAACACAGTGCAGATGCCAAGAAAGAAAGGGCACAAAGTCCAATGCCACATAAGGAGAGGGGGGGGGAGCATGTAAAATTTAAACCTTGAGCTGTTACCTACAGACTAGATTGCTAGATGACCTTGTTAAAGCTTCTTGCGTCTGCAGTAAAAGCTAGTTATCTACATGAGCCTTGTCCTTGACTCTCAGTTCCTAAGTGCTGATTGAGTTTTTACAGAGATATTTATTGCCATGCCCTAGGAAAATCTCCATCACAGACAGTGTCACCAGGGTCCTGTTAGTGGTTTATAAGAGCTAGTTAAAAAAAATAAAAAAGGTGGGGGAATCTATATTTTCTTCCCCACTGCACTAAGGCAGCCCAAAGCAATGGCAAATTATTTTTCAAAATGCTACATACTTATTTGCAACCAAAGTCCACAGTGTACCTATTTGCATGTATAATGCTTTTAGTTTTTGAATGCTGCTCAGTCATATTCATAAAACGAAGGCCTCTTGCTGTTTTTTTGCATCATACCAGAGATTTCCAGAGAACATAAACTGCCATCTGGCCGCCATTCATTGATAAAAGGTCAAATCAAGTGTTTAGTACTTGAACGGGCTTTTCCTTCGATATTTGCAGAATTGTGTTTTCAGTATCATTCTTCTTGGTGATAGAGTAGAATTTGGCTCTTTGTTTGCCTCCCCCTGCGTAGCCATTTAGGTTAATATCAGCTCATTATGGTTCATCAATATTTCTGCTCAGTCTTCAGGAAACTTTGATTACAAAGGTAAGTAACAACCATGTGGTACAGAGAAACATCAGTTCTGAAACAGCCAGGGGTGTTTCATGCCAATTTTCACTGAAAACCATACGGTGCGAGAAGGTTAGGTATTCTCTAGAGAAATGTAAACGTGTTATCAGAGGCAGACCAAAATTGAAACTGAAGGAAAATATTCCACCAGAAAGAAACAAAAGAAAAAGTTCTAATTTTTCCTTCTTCGGTTTCATACTTAGTTTTAATTTCTCTGGGAATGTATTTTGAAGAGAAACACCTTTTATCAAGACTCCTGTGTTCAAACAAATGCAAACAAGTGAAAGTTTCATAGATGGGGAAAAGAGAGAAAATATCTATCTGAGGCCACTGAAAATGATGTGGGAAAGATTAGTTTCTAGACATCTGGACCCATGAGAGCGAACCTATGGCACGAATCTGTGGGCATGCAATCCGTCGCGCTACTTCAGCTCTGTTGCGCATGTGCCCAGGCCTCCCACCGGCCAACTGATCTTTGGGTCTCTGCCACGCATGCATGGGGGACAGGGCATGTGCAGGGGGCCATGTGTGCATGTGGTGAGGTGAAGCACATGCGGGGGCCAAAAGTGCATGTGTGGGGTGGGACATGTTGGGGGGCTGTGTGTGCATACTCAGGAGGCAGGGCTCATGCGGGAGGCATGCGCACACTGCCTTTCGGGGGTTCAGGTGCACGCACGCACACACAGTTTGGGCACTTGATCCGGAAAAGCCATTACTGATCTCGACCATTGGTTCTCAACTCGTGATCTGCAGACTCCTGGGGAAAGGGGCACAATGTCATCCCAGAGGGTCCCTGAGGGCTTGAACAAATGTTATGATTTAAATCTTCAGTTAAGTCTTGGTGGTCCATGACCATGAGTGCGTGGCCACAAAAGGTATTTAATGATGAAGTAAGGTAGAAAAATGCTGATCTAGATCATCTTTTCTAAGCCCGTGCATTGAAAATGTATCTAGATTAAATTCTGGGCAGAAATTCTAAGAAGGTTAGAAATTTTTAAATTTCTGAAGGTCAAGAGTTTTGCACAGCTGATTTAAACAAATAGTGTAACTTTAAAATGGAGATTTCATCACGGGACAAGGGAATGTCTGGTGTTATTCATAACTGGTGAATTCTGAGGCAGTGCATGTAAGTATGGATGTACACACACACACACACACACACTCACACACACACACACACACACTTTGGCTTAGATCTCTTGTGGGCTCAAAGGGACTCTAAACTGATTACATGCTTGACCCCTCGGGCTCAGCCTGGTCATCTGCTACATCTATAGGGTTTCCTGGTAGAACAGGGGGTTGGACTAGATTAGAAGATCTCCAAGGTACCTTTCAACCAGAAGTGGTATTCAGCCGGTTTGGACCAGTTTGCCTGAACTGGTAGTGGAAATCGGCCCGGCTCTATACCATCCTATTTTGGTACATTTTTGAGGCTGGGTGCATGCGCGGAAAGTGCATGCACGGAAGGCTGGACACATGCGTAGAAAAGGCACATGGGGCAAATCGGTGGTAATAAAATGTGAAACCCATTTCTGCTTCTAACCCTGTTATTTTATATTGTATGGATAATTCTAATTTCTCTACATTAAGTATTAAACATAGAGAAGAAATCAAGCTGGCTTGCTTCATACATTGCTCATCAAAGCATGTCTATAGCCTTCATCAGTATTAACTCACTCTCTTTCTTACGTCAATGCCAAAGTGGTTATGTTTCATTTACAGGAAATTAAAAGGTTTGTTCTACACAAAGGGTTTGTGTGTTTGTGTGTGTGTGTGTTGTGTTGTGTGTTCACCCAAGTTTTAAATCAATCCTCAAAAAACAGAGCACCCATCAAATGATAAAGGAAGGGAATCTCATCTCATCAGGAAATGAGGAGAAGCACTTCTAGTTATATTGTCTGCTGTCCTGTGATGTTTTCCTGTGCAATTTACAATGGGCAAACCCCTTCCCATCAAGTGGCTTAGGATAAGATATTAAATTATATGCACAATAACCTTTCTTTGAAATGTTCCAAACAACATTCATAAGCTGATCTCATTTTCATTTATAAATTAAAGAAGGGGTGCTGCTAAGGTTGCTATTTCCAGCTGCTCCCTTTGCCTGCATTGTGTGGGAAACAATTCTACATTTATGTCTGCTAATGCTTAACATCTAGTAGAAAAAAACAAAGACAAGAGAGAAATTTCTGTAGAGGGAGGAGGAAGAATGGAATGGCAGGGGTACTTGTGTCCCGAGTTTTATAATCCTTGTTCTATAAGCAATCTTGGTGAATTGATTGATTGATTGATTGATTGATTGATTGATAAAATTTACAGGACACCTAACTTCCAACAATTCTGAGTAGCTGTTCTGTCCTCACTACACGTTAGTCGGTGTGCAGCTCGACATACAGCTAAACCCACCTATCGTCCAATAAAACAGACTGTGTGGATACATCTGGATGCTTTGTTGAAAGAACAGGATATGATGAAATAGGGGGAAAATAGGAATACATACAATGAGAACCAAATACAAGATAGGCAGTATTGAGTTGCTGAACATAACAATGAATAAATACAAGTAATTTAAATCTCACCAGGGATCCTATTTGTGTGGGGTGTTGGTTTGTCCTTAGATGACCATGTGCCACAGATTAAGATGGATTCTTCTTTGTGCTTCTGCCTTCTCCAAATGCTAAAGGAAACGGAGTCTGGCTTTCCAGCATGTACTTGTTTTGAGCGTGCAGACTAATGGGTAAAGGGTTTGGGTCAGCTTCAAACAATATAATTGGCATTTGTCTCTCCGGCCATTAGATGGGGCTAGAGCGCAACAACAGTATATAAAGATCCAGTGGTGGGTTTCAAAATTTTTTAGAACCTATTTGTAGGTGTGGCCTATTTTGTGGGCATGGCTTGGCAGTCATGTGACTGGGTGGAGTATCCAACTTGTAAAATGCGGTAAAACTCATTTAACAATACTCCTTGCTTAGCAACCAAAATTTTGGGCTCAATTGTGATCGTAAGTTCTCTTTCTTTTTCTTTCTTCCTTCTTTCTTTCAGCTCTCTCTTCCTCTTTCTTTCTCTTTCCTTCTTTCTCTTTCTCTCTTTGTCTCTCTTTTTCTCTCTCTTTCCCCACTTCCTTTCTTTCATTCTCTCTCTCTTTTCCCCCCCTCTCTCACACACATACCTTCCAGATGGCGAAAATATCTGTTTTGCCAGCTGGGAAGCTGGCAAAGAAGCCTCGTTTTCCCTGCCGCTCACAGCTCTCGGAGGAAGGAGGCAGGGAAGTGAGCCTTGGGCCTCATCTCTGCCTCCTTCCTCATGAGCTGGCTTTGGGGACATCCAGTCAGGCTCTCCCGTCACTGCGCCCTTCACTCACCTTTCACACGGAGGCTCTGCTGGCGGCGCACCTCCCATTTCACCTCCCAAGAGAAGCTCGGGAGAGATGCACAAATAGCTGTGAGCCTCCCGAGGAGGACCCTGGACCCTAGAGGGAGTGGGTGGGGTGGCAGTGACACCCGCTGCTGCTGCTACTGCTGCTTCTACTGCTCCCAGTAATGCAGGCTTTTCGGAGAGCATTAAGTCGCAGGCGCACCGATTCCAGCAGTTGTTTTTTGCCTTGAAACTTGCTGTCCCGGCAACCCGAAGGGGAGATTCTCCCAGTGGCATCTCAGGCAACTTTCTCTCTTGCCCCACAAGGAAGCAATGCCAACTTTGTTTATTTATTTGGTTGTTTGGTTCTTGGACCAAGGGAGGTGATCTGATGGTGCTTTTTATTCCCGCGCACCACGGTGACCCATTTCGTCATGTGTGTCTCACCCCAAGGCTCTCACTCGAGATTCCAACTGATTTTCTCCCAAAGAGTGGCCGCGAGCACCGGGAAACCTCCCGCTCCAGCATCCCCCTCCCTACTACATTAAGAGCCCCATGCTTCCCATTCCCGCTGGAAACACGCAGGCCACACGAGCGAGCAGGCACGCGAGCTCCTTCCCCGGGCATGGCCCACCTGCTCTGCCAGCCCTGCTTCCTTCCGAAGCAAAGCTCCCAGGCGCAGCTGCCTCTTTGTCGGAAGGTGAGGCAGAGCCACCTTGATTGAAGCCGTTTCAAACAGGGCAATGGGGAGCAGGGCGGCCATGCTGCCCGGGGAAGCCAGCAGGCTTGTTGCAATTGCCGTGGCGGGCTGCAACACCCTACCTTCTGCGGGGACCTCTGCTCCAGGTGCGTACATGCAAAACGCAGGGCCAAGCTGGGAGGGGCGTCACACCGGGGCCGAGAACACTCAGCCTGCCCCTCCCCATCTGCATCCCCCTCTGGGGATGGAGCAGCTGCAGCCTCCAGGGTGTTTGGAAAAGCCGGATGCGCCCCTGGGTAAAAAACCTCATTGCAAGTATTGCAAAGCCCATCTAAAAATCGGGACTTTTTTAAAATGCCGCGGGACGCGGGACAAATTATTCAAAAGCGTGACTGTCCCACCAAAAGTGGGACGTCTGGTCACCTTAGCTTACAATAAACAGTTAATACAAAAAGGCAGAAGTAAAATTGTAACTTGTAGTCTTGTGATGTTTTGCATAGTGACTGCAGCTGTTCACTTAATGACGAAAGGAGAAATGTGCTTGTAAGCCTGATGTGGTCACCTGATTTTCTATTTAACAGCTATTAAGTTTAGCAACCAAATTACCAGGCCCGATGTGTTTGCTGTGTTTACTCAAAGCCCAGACTTTGAGCTGACTCATTAGAAAAGAACAATATTTTATTTTATTATCAGGAATGTCTGTTATTTTCTATGCAGAATCCAGAGCACATTGTGATAATAGCAAAAAGAATCTGAACTATCAAAGTATGACTGGGAAACAAATACCACTATTTGACCATTTAGGTAAATGTGAAAAATCCAGCAGCAACAAACAAACAAACAAAAATCTGTATTATGTTTAAACATCATGTCAGTTGGGAGAGTTTTATTTCTTACAAATCATTTCTGAATATGTGTGGGAGAGATTTTATTATAGTCAAAAAGACCATTTTCTCTCTGTAATATAGCAAGTTTCCACTATTTCGCAAATAAAAAACCCCCGAATTTAAGTTTTAACATAGTAAAATATGCAGCTCTCTAACATTTGCATGGCAATTCATGTGCAGAAAAAGCAATTTTGTAAAACATAGTCTTATATGCTGAAAATGCTCAAATTTTGGTACAGTAATTCAAAAAATTAGAGTATAGAATAGAATAGAATAAGTTTATTTATAGGCCGCCCTTTTCCCTGAGGGGACTCAGGGCGGCTTACAACTTATGGGGAAGGGGAATACACACAATGACGTATAAAGACAATACATAATTAAAAATAGAAACAACATTCATCATTCGGGTGGGGGCGGATTATAATCTTTAACCCCAGGCCTGACGGGATAGCCAGATCTTAAGGGCTGTGCGGAAGGTCTGGAGGGTGGTGAGGGTACGAATCTCCACGGGGAGATCGTTCCAAAGGGTCGGAGCTACTACTGAAAAGGCTCTCCTCCGCATAGTTGCCAGTCGACACTGACTGGCGGATGGAACTCGGAGGAGGCCTAATCTGTGAGATCTAATAGGTCGCAAGGAGGTAATTGGCAGGAGGCGGTCTCTCAAGTACCGAGATCCACTACCATGAAGGGCTTTATAGGTGGTAAGTAGCACCTTGAAACGCACCCGGAGATCAACAGGTAGCCAGCGCAGCTATATAGTATAAACAACATAATATTGGTGTGTTACAATTTCAAATCTCCATAAAAGGAAAAAAAAAACATGGCATGGCCTACCAATTCTAAAATACAAAGAATGGAAGTTAGGATACAAAATCTTGTGAGTGACACGTTGTTTGGCCATAATCGGTTCCTAGCGCTGATTATCTAGTTTGGTAATGAAATGTCTGCAAGAAACAACTAAGCTGAGAGAGCAACAAGGCCCCTACAAATTGTTGGTATTTTACATCACACTGGATTGTGTAGGCCATTCTCAGCTACACCAGACCAGAAAAAACAATCTAACACGAAAGGTAAAATTACTTTTATTCAGATTGTGGAATATAGCAGAATCTTGCAAGTATGATTGAACTGTTCTTCAATTCCCTTCTTATATACCAATGAATCATGGTGGCTTCTGCCTATTTCTCGGGATTTAAAGAGTATTTCACCCCTTCTGCCTAGGGCGAGGGTCAGCAACCTTAAACCTCAAAGAGCCATCTGGATCCATTTCCCACAGAAAAGAAAACACTGGGAGCACCACAAAACCCTTCCCATGCCTGACTATTTCCTGAGCAGCCACAAAACTAACATATGTAGTTGAATTAAATGTTCTGTTTCGTTCTGAAACTTTTCTTTTCTTGGATTTATCCATGGTTAGCCTACTGGGGGTCAAAAAGCTCGATAAATCACATGCCAGCGGGTGTCACACATTGGTAGTTCTGGCACATATTTTGAGTGACAGGAAGCCACAGCAGAGGGATGAAAGAACCACATGCAGCTCCAGAGCCACGAGTTGCTGACCTCCGGCCTGGGGAACAAATTTTGCATATGTCTACCAAGGTCACTTACTTACTCTATATAAGCTGCCGTTTTGTATCATATTAAATTCACACCACTTTTCTGTAGAAACTAGCAAGAAGAGTTATTATTTACTTTAAGAGCGTGGATGGCGGTGTTATACATTCTAGCTGACACTAATCTTAGTTGCTACACACAGAAAGGTTTATAAAAGACTTAGTTCTGCTCTCTTCTTGATTGAAAGGTATAATAAAGATTTTGTTTGGTCTTTGGGATGTTTTAAGCCTTATTTGGCCATGAGGATGTAATAAAGTTGATGGGGGAAAAAAGTACTTAATAACTTAAACTGTGTTTCATTATAATTATTATTTTAAACATAAAGATTTTAGGATTATCTCCCTGTAATTTTTTAAAATCTCATTAGGCATTGCCTCTTATTCGTTTCTGTAGCATGAATTTCTGCCCCTGTGGTCTGAGCATTTTCACTTAGTTAATAAATTTGAGTAGACAAGAACATTTGAAGCTCTTCATATATTTGGACTATTTTAACTATAGGCATAGACAGCATACATAATCCTTTGAAATACTGTACCTGAATGATGAGATTTTAGTTGGGGGGTGGCATTTTTCTCTTCTTCTTTCTGGGTATTGATAAGAGCACATGATTTTGAATGTTATTTATTTATATTTCATGTTTCTAGGTTGCAAATCTCCTTCAAGGGGGGGCGCTGAGTGGTGTACAGTATAATCCACATATAAAACAGCATATAGCAGTAGCACTTAGACTTATATACTGCTTTCCAGTGCTTTCCAGCCCTCTCGAAGCGGTTTACAAAGTCAGCATATTGCCCCCAACAATTTGGGTCCTCATTTTACCGACCTCGGAAGGATGGAAGGCTGAGTCAACCTTGAGCCTGGTGAGATTTGAACTACCAAATTGCAGCCAGCCAGCAGTCAGAAGATGGTGGAATTCAGCCAGTCCGCGCCTATTTGGGAGAACTGGTTGCTAACTTTCTGAGCAGTTCAGAGAAACGGGTGTTGGAAGAAATCTCCTTTTGTTTTTTTCCCAATTTACAGGGCTAAACCTGCAAGGAAGGCAGGAAGGAAACATTCTGATGTTGTTTCTAGCCTAATCTTTATTGCTCTGCTTACAGAAACTGCCTTAATCCTTATTACATTGTAACAACTAAGGCAAAGTGCCCATCAACCTGAGTGACATTGACTTGGCCACGCCCACATGATCACATGACCACCGAGCCCTGCCTACTCAGCTGAACATTAGGGCAGAGAACTGGTTGTTAAATTATTTGAATCCCACCACTGGGTTACACAGAACACTACAGGAAATTCTGCTAATTCCTTCTTTGATTGTCAGGTTCAGCTACTTGTCCTCTCTCTGGGAGTTAATTCTGGTAGAAATGCTATTTCCTGACTCCTAGAGCTTCTTGTATAAAAGTATTTTCAGGCAAGTCCAACCTGGCTTTCCTTATGCATTGGTCTCAGAACAGAATTATTCAACCCATCCGTTTCTTGCTCCAAAGTCTTCTATAGGTAGTCCTCAACATACAACCACAGTTGAACCAAACGTTTCTGTTGCTAAGCAAAGTAGTTGTTAAATGAGTTTTGCCCCATGTTATGAGGTTTTCAGCCACAGTTCAGTCAATCACGGCAGTTATTAAGTGAATTACATGGTCATTGAGCGAATCTGTCTTTCTCCATTGACTTTGCTTGTCAAAAGTCAGGTAGGAAGGTTACAAATAAAGGGAAATGTGGAGGCTCAGTGGCTAAGATGCTGAGCTTGTCGATCAGAAAGGTCAGCAGTTTGGCAGTCCAAATCCCTAGCACCACATAACGGAGTGAGCTCCTGTTACTTGTTCCAGCTTCTGCCAACCTACCAGTTCAAAAGTAAAAAAATGCAAGTAGAAAAATAGGAACCACCTTTGATGGGAAGCTTTCAGTGTTTAGTCATGCCAGCCACATGACCATGGAGACATCTTCGGACAGCGCTGGCTTTTTGGCTTTGAAACAGAGATGAGCACTGCCCCCTAGAGTTGGGAACAACTAGCACATATGTGCGAGGGGAACCTTTACCTTTAAGTTACAAATGTTGATCGGATGACCTTGGGACAGTGCAACAGTCATAAATACATGCCAGTTGCCAAGTGTCTGGATTTTGATCATGTGATCATGGGGATGCTGCAGTGATTTAAGTGTGAAAACTGGCCATAGGTTACTTTTTCCAGTGCCATTGTAACTTCAAATAGTCACTAATGGTTGTAAGCTGAGAACTCCCTGTATTTCATTTTTCCTTGAAATTTGTGTACCCGTGGATTCTAAAGCGCTTTACCTTAATTACTTTGAATGGGGTGACAGCCTCCAGTTTTTCTGCTGGATACACCATGAAAGCATAAACACACATACGTATTTCAGCTCTTCCTGTTTGTTTTCATGCCTGCTTGACTCTAAACTGGCTTGTCCAGACAGAAATACTTTGAAACCATTTGCAAAACCTTCAATCTGAATTGTACCACTAAAATATTCAACTGACGTCGTGTCCCCTCACCTTTCTGTTCCAGGAAAGCAACTGCAAACAATTTCCCTTTCTGTGGACAGGAGGTCCTCTCAGACATTGTTATAAATATTTAGGGATTCCCTGTGCTACTGTTTTTCCAGTGACCTGAGGTAGCAAAAATTTACCTCAGCTTCCAGATAGCCACATGGAATAAAACTCAGGGAAAGACACATTGTATATATGTTTGCATGTATATGTGTATTCAGTGTATGTGCATGCATACAGTATATGTATATATGTATATGTATATGTCAGAATCAAAATCAGAATAGAGCTGGAAGGGACCTCCTTCTAGTCCAGGCCCCTGCTCAAGTAGCAGTTCCTATACCATAGTATATGTATATCAGTGGTGGGATTCAATTTTTTTTAAACTATCAGTTCTGTAGGCATGGCTTGGTAGGCATGGCAGGGGAAGGATATTGCAAAATCTCCATTCCCTCCCAATCAGCTGGGATTCGGGAGACAGAGAATAGATGGTGGTTGCAGTTTTGCTGCAGTTATTAAGTGAATGACAATAGTCCTTAGGTGAATCATGTGACTTTACCTCATTAACTTTACTTATCAGAAGCCCCTGTAAAGGTTGGAAATGGTGTTCACTGACCCCGGGACACTGCAACTGTTGCAAATGCTTGATGGTTGCCAAGCATCCAAACATGATCGGACAACCACGGGGGAACACTGATATTCATAAGTTCAAGGACCAGTTGTAAGTAACCTTTTTTCAGCACCATTGTAACTTCAACAGTCATTAAACAAATAATACTAAGTCAAGGACTACCTGTATATTAATATACTAGCTGTATACCCGTGCTTTGTGACGAAACTATGTGATCTGGCAATGCAGGAGAAATCTGGTTCAATCCATCGGTTCAGTGGTGGTTGATGATTGAAACATATAAGGGAATATCGCTCCCACTGCCTTGAGCTTGGAAGCAGTCCATAGGTAGAAGGCGTAGAGATTGTAGTGAGGTACAGATGTTTAATACTGTAAGGAGTCCCAGACAGCTACTGTGTGAAGGAGTGTTCACAATCTGTTGGCTCAGTGGTGGACAGTGATTGAGACACATAGGGGAATATTGCTCCCACCACTTTGAGTCCAGAAGCAGTTCCATAGGCGGAAGGCGTAAACATTTTTTTGAGGTACCAACATTTAGTACCGTAAGGAGCCTCAGACCGCTCCCAAGTGAAGGAGTGGAATGTCTGCCAGTTTCAACTGTGGTAACAGAATGTGAGGCAACTGGCAGTTGGAACAGAGTTATTTTCAAGTGGGGAGGGAGAGTAGAATGTCTAACTCCTTAGCATCAGAGCGTGTTAATTACTGCATAAGAAATTCTAATGATCTGATGGTCATTTCAAAAAAACCTTTCTAAGCAAGCACCTAGAAGCCAAGAGGAACATACATGCGAAATTTTAAGTTTGTAGGCTTTACGGTTCTGGGGATTGCATGATGAGTGAATGGTATTTGGCTTTTATACTGTCTATATAGATTGCAGAACTTCATAAAATGAACTTCCTTAGCACAGAAATTATTTCTGTAAAATTCTGCAAAATTTCTATTTTTGTGTATGATTCTTAAAAACAAATTTCTCCCATTTGCAGGACTGCTGTTGTTTAAATACAAGATTCCAACATACATGGTCCTTTTTAAAAACAAAACTTTGCCAATGTCATCTGTATAAGGTTTGTTGTAATTATAGTATGCTGGAGGTTTTTTTATAACCCAAATTATAAGTTAAGTCACCTTTCACCAAATAAGAATCCAGCCTATTCACGTAACACAAATATCACATGTCGTGATTGATACTCTTTATGCTGTTTAGAGATGTCATACATCATTGGCAAAATATCCCCAAAGACTCAAGGATGAGTTGTTATTACAAACATTCCAGATAGCTATAAATTAGAAGCTTCATTATCTGCTGAAACTCTTATGCATTCTGCTTGTCAGAAATTCATTTTAGAGGCAGAGCCATAAGGATGGATGTTACATAGGAGTATTATATCCAAACATGTTGTATAGCTATAAGGTGACACTATCATATTTTAGAAGGCTTTCATCAGCAATCAATTTTTTTTTTCAAAAACTTGAGTTGGTAGATGGCAACATTATGAAGGGACAGAGATAAGAAATGAACCATTTGCCATGGACTTCTGCAAATTCTATCCGTGGATCAATTCTGGATGATGTAAAGTTAATAATATGGAAGGGATAAATCATGAATAATAGCAATAGCAATAGCAGTTAGACTTAAGTGGTATGTAAGTCTATGCTACTGCTATCCCCATAGCAGGATACTATGCAAATGAACTAGAAGTACCCTGTTTCATTGAAAATAAGACCTCCCCGGATAATAAGACCAATCTGGCTTTTGAGCGCATGCACTAAAATAAGCCCTCCCCCAAAATAAGCCCTCCCTGAAAATAATGCAACACAGCAGCAGCCAGGAGGTGATCACGCTTGCTGCCTCCTGCACCTCAAAAATAATAAGACCTCCCCGAAAATAAGGCCAGGGGCTCATTTCAGGGGTCAAAAGAAAATAAGATCCTGTCTTATTTTCAGGAAAGTATGGTATTTCCTTACAAAAGTAAGCAGCAGCTGTTTCTATTTTGGCTAACATATTTATTCTAATAGTACCTTAATCCTAAATCTTCCTGGTTTAAATAGCTCTTGATTTAAGGAGAGAATGCAGGGTTTTAAAATAAGTTAGACAATAAATCTAAAAGAGATCAACTGTAGAGAGTTGGAAAGCCTGGGGAAAGGGACACGCTATAATAGTACAAAACTAAAAAATTCAGTTTAACAGATTATATTATGGAGGATGTCAGGATATGCATGATGAAGCTCAGTGCTTTAAGTAGCAGCAAATGATGGCGTGCCATATGCTGGCAAAATTAAACCTTTTTCTAAATTGTAGAAATCTGTGTAAATGCTTTATATAAGAAGAGACAGATAACCATACTGTCTGTTGATGTGCCTTATACTGTATGTGGTTGAAATATTTGTTTTTTCTCCTAAAGTATTTTTTTGTTGTTGTTGCTAATGTGGTTGCACATGAAGGTTTGAAGCAGGGTGTTACAAGGCTACAATCATGGACTGGCATTTGTGTTACTCCCATATTGTTTGGTTACGTGACACTTTCTTTATTAGCAATGTTTATTCCATAGATCAGGGGTCTCCAACCTTGGCGGGGAATTCTGGGAGTTGAAGTCCACCAGGCTTAAAGTTGCCACGGTTGGATACCTCTACTGTAGATAATCCTTGTTTGAATTCTCCCTCCTGATAGAATATGTAAACTTCTGATGGGTTGCTGTTTTTTTCATTGTCCCTTTCCACTGTGTTGCATTGCTACACTTTCCCTTGAGAGATTTCATTTCCTAAAGACTGTTAACTCATCCATCCATCCATCCAACCATCCATCCATCCAACCATCCATCCATCCATTTATAATTTATACTGGTTAATTGTTCTCACTGGCAGGAAATTGTTTGCATTCATTGTTTTTCTTTCTTGCTTTCTGGTGTGTGTGTGTGTGTGTGTGTGTGTGTGTGTGTGTGTGTGTGTGTGTGTGTTTTAAATACATAAGTTAAAACCATTAAAATCCTTATGAATCAGAAAGTGGTTTTGTGTTGTATAAGAGATACATGTGTCTAATGTAAATAGATGTTTAGTATAAATAAAACTAAAGCTTGCTTAAATGTAATAATTGAATTACAAGGGAATATGCACTGAAGTTCTAGAATTATGCAAGAATCTTATTTAAAAGATTAATCATAGACAGAGTTGATCTAGATTTATTAATAATACAGTGTAACAATAAATACCTAGAATTAGAAGAGGCCATTGCATTCAACTTATTTCATCTAAATACAATTCTATATACCATTAAAGCTTTCTTGTCTGTCTGATTGTTTGTAACCTTCAATTGAGCAAAACAGCACATTATAGGGCAACAATTTTTAAATCAGTATATCTCAAATGAGCTATTTTACAGAATGTATCCAAAAACAGAGACTTGGGTGGGATTGAAATTTGGAAAAAAGTTGTGACCGCTTCAGGGCTGCCACGCTACCACAATCAGCCATGGTAATATGGTTATCATTTCCAAATGACTATAAGGCAGTGTTTCTCAACTTTGGCAACTTGAAGATGTCCGGACGTCAACTCCCAGAATGCCCCAGCCAGCATTCGCTGGCTGGGGAATTCTGGGAGTTGAAGTCCAGACATCCTCAAGTTGCCAAAGTTGAGAAACACTGCTATAAGGAAAGTCAGTGTGCAAGCTGGCAGGAACTTAGTAATAGCAATGGCACTTAGACTTATATATGACTTCATAGTATTTTCAAGGCCTCTCTGATCTGTTTTCAGAGCAACTTATTGCCCTTAACAATCTGAGTCCTCATTTTACCAACTTTGTAAGGATGGAAGGTTGGTTCAACCTTGAGCCATTCAGAATCAAACTCCTGACAGTGGGTGGAGTTAGCCTGCAATACTGCATTTTAACTACTGCACTGCTCTTGAAAGTTGCTATTTCTCCCATTGCTTTTTTTGCCTGCCCATGGCCGTTCTGTTTCTTGTAAGGAAATGTCTAAGAAATGATGAGCCAACAGGTCATGGATTGTCTGGTTCAGGAGAAAAAGAATCCATTATTCATAACTGATTCAAGTTGTCAGTTAAAATTCTAAGAGTATCATAAGATGCCTTCAGTGAATTTTTGTCCTAATTTAACTTTACATTCAAATAGCTATTAAATATAATAACATTATCATCTGCCCCAAGATAAAATACATCAAGAATATTTAACACTGGAGATAGGAGTATAGGAAGACTTCCTATTCAAATTAACTCAACCCCTGAAGAGCCTGTATTATTGTAGTTGCTTAAGGCCATCCAATGAAATTCATGGTTGAATGGAAAACTTTAAAGCCAACCTCACCATTCTCTTCTTCCATGCAGTGCTCAATGAAATATTATTTCAAATCCGGGTCATCTGATTTTTGGCTTTCAGTATTCAGTATTTCCCCTACCAGTTCAGGGAAACCTATCCAAACCAGCTGAATACCACCTCTGCACAGAGGTATATGACAGGGGAAGCAGTTCAAATTTAGTTGCTAGGACTCTTTTATAACCTGTTCATCATAAACAAAAATAGCCTCAGATATTAAATATATATTCATTATGGCTGGTCACACAGTCAGTCAGATTTTTACACTGGGTTTGGCACTTTTATCTACTTATCACAAGTCCTTCACAAGGACCTGAGCAGAGGTGGGTTCCTACCAGTTCGCACCAGTTCGGTAGAACCGGTTCGTCAAATCTACCAAACCGGTTAGAAGAGGTTCCACCAGTGGATCCGGAAAGCAGGCCACACCTACAGAAGAGGTTCCAAAAAAATTTGAAATTTTTTAGAGCACACACACACACACACACACACAGAGACTCACACAGAGAGAGAAAGAGAAAGAAAGGAATAAAGAAAAAAAGAAAAAAAGAAAGAAAAAGTGAGAGAGAGATGAAAGAAAAAAAGGAAAAGGGGACAGAGAGACAAAAGGAAGGAAGGAAAGAGGGAGAGAGACAGACAGACAGACAGAAAACACATGGCCGGCAAGCCACTCCCACCAGGTCACATGGCCGGCAAGCCACTCCCACAAAGGAGGCCACACCCACAGAGTAGGTTCAAAAAAATTTTGAAACCCACCACTGGACATGAGATAGATATTATCATTTGATGGTATTAAATATTTTATTATTGTGGTTCGTCACCCAGTCAGCCAAATGTTTAGACTGGATTTGGCATTTTTATCTACCTGTCAATCAATTTTGCCTGTCTTTATGGCTATGGTTGCCTACTTATTAATGCCAAATTGGATTCCAATATATGTTCTGAATTCCACCTCCCCGCTTTGCAATAAGGAATCTACTGTAGTTCAGCCTTAGTTTTTCCAAATAATTTTACACCATTCATAAAAAATAAATGCAAAATTTTTACTCCTGTTTTGGCTAATTCATATCCCTAGTATGTCTTATTGAAAACTGTTATCAGTAGGTCCATTGATATAGCAAGTAAATGTGATGGAAAATTTCACAGTTGTTTTTGACTTCTCCTAAGTTTTCTCCATTAGCCATCACCTTCATTCACCAAAATCTGATTGAAGCATTCACAAATTGCCAAATGTTTCTACAGATTCCAAAAGCATTGAGACATTTCTCAATCCAGCTATTTATCCAAGCAGTAAACAAATTAATTCTTCTTTTTTAATTCTTTAAGATCAATTTGTCAGTCAATAACTGGGCCTCCATTCCTTTAAAATAAGTGTGGATTTGCAATTATATGTAAATAGCTTGCATGTTGCTGGCAAACAGGTTATGAATATGGCATTTCCAGGTTCATTTCCCAGCTGTTTCTTTTAAATTAGGAATGTGTTCCTTTCAGTTGTTAGTCATCTTTCTTCTCCTTTTCCTTCCTTTCCTTTCCTTTCCCTTTCCCTTGCCTTGTCTTCTTTTTTTGGTTCTCCAAAAACCCTATTCATTTTGTCTGCCAAGCTCAAGTGTAGATTGGTCAATGATTTTCATCATTATCCACGGAGTTCATTTGGTCCAGGAGCACTCCAGTTTCTGACCTTCTCTCATTGCTTTCATTCCATTTCTTTAAATTATCCTAGTGTTTTCCACAGAGTATTTTCACTGCGTTTTCAACTTGCACGATCCTATTGTGACATCTATTTCACTTCCAATTTCACAAAATTTAAGGGTCTTTTCTTTGTACAGCTTTTCAATGTTTGTTTCCTTTCACACTCTCAAGGGTTTTGTAGAAATGATGCTGATTCTAAATTGCACACACTGCTGGGATTGAATTATTCGATTGTCATATGGTCTGGTCTTCTCTGCAGTAGCCAGGTCTGTCTGTTTCAATTGTTCTACAGACTCTGCAAGTCTTTTCGTCTCCAGGTTATACAAGACACATCAATTAGTTTTGATTTTCTCATTTTTTAAAAAAATTCCTTGCTTCAAATCCTTCAAATTGCTCAAATCTATGTGAATGTTCTTTACCTTCACGCTTTTAATCACACTTTCCATTTAGGTTCTTTCTTTCTTAATAGCTTTATTCCTTTGTATTTTAAGCTGCTGGTTTTCCCAGTTGCACTTTATGGTTGTGAAAGTTGGACCATAAGGAAGGCTGAGCGCCAAAGAATTGAGGCCTTTGAACTATGGTGCTGGAGAAGACTCCTGCAAGTCCCTTGGATTGCAAGGGGATCAAGTTGGTCAGTCCTAGAAATCAACCATGACTGATCCTTAGAAGGCCAGATCCTGAAGATGAAACTCAAATACTTTGGCCACCTAATAAGATGGAAGGACTCACTGGAGAAGAGCCTAATGCTGGGAAAGATTGAGGGCAAAAGAAGAAAGGAACAACAGAGAATGAGGTGGCTGGATGGAGTCACTGAATCATAGGCGGGAGCTTGAATGGACTCCAGAAGATGGTAGAGGACAGGAAGACCTGTCCATGGGGTCACGATGGGTCAGACATGACTTCGCAACTAACAACAAGAGCCGCAGTTCTTAGGGATATATCAGTTTATTTGTGCCAATATTTCATGTGGAACAATTTTAACTTCTTCACTGTTTTAGCCAAAGTTTTCATGAAAATGTGACTCCCTTTCGGTAAACATATTCTTTCAGCTTCTTTCATTTGCATCTTGAATTTCCCGACTAGCTGAGATCATCTATTTTGCAGGTCTGAACCAGTGGTGGGGGTTCCCTTCCCTTCCCTACCAGTTTGCAAATGTCAGCGAGCACATGCAGTCTCGCTCCACTCACACGTGCTGCATCTGTGCGTGTGCACCTTCTGTGCATGCACAGTGCTTGTGCTTTATGTTGTGGTGTGTGGGGAGAGCCTCCAGCAGCTACCACTACCAGTTCACCCGAACCGGAGAGAACCAGTGGAATACCATCTCTGGTTTGAACCCTAAACAGGTTTGTAACAGGAGAAGTAGAGTCAAACCTTCAGTTCATGTATCTTACAGGCCAGGAAAAAAAAGGCAGAGCACAACACACAGAAGCGATGTTGCTAGTGGGCTTCCTTCCTTTATTTTTTTTCTTTATTTTTGGCATAAGGTTATGATCCTCTCACTTGTACTCATTTCATTGTAGCCTGAGGAAATGCAAAGTGGCGTGACTGAACCTCAGTGCATCCCTGAACAGCTACCACAGTCAAAACTCCTTACAGAATGTCAAGTCATTTATCATATCTTCCTACCTAAATCCGCTTTTCTTGAGCTGAAAAAATACATTATATTCATTATTCAAACATGATTTCCACTCCACTGTATTAGCAGGGCTTTGGGGCATCCAGTGCTCCGGATATTTGGAGACAGGAATGCCACTAATTTCTAATAGAATATATTTTGTTGGGAGCCTTCTTTTGCCCATCACTTTACTTTCCAAACAAGGTTGATACTTAAAATTAAAATATGGCAGAATACACTTCTTTGGACATAGAAGAAAATGAGGAATTCTACGGCAAGAGATCCTACGTGTTTCCTCACCCCCACAGCCTCTCTCCCTTTTTCTGTGGGTTAGCACTGATTATATCTACAGCAAATGATACTGAATGCTCAAAAAGCCTAATGTGAAATGTTGCTCTTGTTCAATTTTTAAAAAAACTAACCCATTGTACTTCTCTTCAGAGGCAACAAGATTATTGACTGCTATTTGCATAATTGTTGGACTTAGTTAATTTCAGTCACGATTAGGTTTTGTGTCTGCATGTGTTTGCTTTCGCTGGCTGTGCAAAGTGAGCCTGTCTTTATGCTGTTCACACCTTGAGAATCTATTGGTTCCACCCATCAGTTCCATGTAATAAGGGATTTACCTGACATTCTATTCTGCAATTTATTTTTGTCTTTTTTTTTTAGAACTTTGATATTGCCACGTATTTTCAAACTTATGAATGTGAGTTGGTAATGCAGCATGGAGATGGACATTAACCTGATCATGTTTAGTGTGATTTTTCATCGCCCTAAATCATAACTCATTTCATTTGTCCAATACACTGAGGCATTAGATATAGTTTGTAGGTCACAAAAGCTGGTTTATATTACTGATGGATGGCTAATCTCAAGCAACTAAAATGGGAAAGGGCCAGTTGAAACAACAGCAAATTGATATGCTTTCCTGAAATAATTCCCTGCCATTCCAGGAGGGAATGTATAGGATATTTATTTGGTTGGTTTAAACATGGATCAAAATAGCATAAAGCGCTTCCTAGTTGTCAATTCAGCCTCCATTGTTATCTATATATTGTTGTTTTCTTAACTTCTGAAGATATAGTAGTGTTCTGGATAGCAATATCCAAGTAAAAATAAAGAGTGGTAGATGCCTTTAAAATAATAAAACAGTAATGATGTATTTAAAAACTGAGGGTCTCTGGCAGTGATGGCAAACCTTTTCGGCACCAAGTGCTGAAAAGGGAGCATGCTCTTCACACATACTCATCTGGGCCGCAACCTGGAAGAGGAGCTGCCAAAGGGGCATGCGCATGCCTAAAATGAACTTCTGGTTTTTGGCACGCACATGCACGCCACCCAGCTAGTCTTCTGGTTACTGGTATACATGTGCACGGTGATCAGATGGCCAGTGCACATGCTCACGCCAGGAAACAGAAGACCAGCTCTTCTAGTTTCCAGCAATGCCACATGTACGAAGGCCAGCTGATTGCCGCACGTCCATGCACACGGAATATCCGGAAGAACGGGCGAACAGGCTAGATGGCTCCGTGTACCATAGGTTCGCCATCACGGGTTTCACTGTACAAACTTGTACATGTCTGCTTGAGAAAAAAAATGTCATTAAATTCTTGGGATTTTTCCAGGAAAATTGATATGAAATTGCAGCCTCAACAGTGGTTAAAGTAGCAATGTTATCGGAAGCACCCAAAAGCCAGGCATAAAACAAACTTGGATTTTTCTTGTAGTTTTTATGCATTGCCAAGAGCCATTGCATTTATTTATAGCACAAAGGTGAGATGAAAAAATAAATAAATGAAATGGTGTTATTCCCTGAGAAGAGCTTTACTTAAAATGCACTGGGGAATAGATTAACTTCCTTGCTAACTTTTCAGAATTTAGCATACACTTTTTCCAACTCAATGGACACATCTGTATGATTGTTGCATTTTATCTGAAATATGTAATATAATTTCCTTTTGCTTATATCGAGAATCCAGCAAATTTACTATTGATGACATATTTGGACCCAGTGTTCAAATAATTTCATCTTTGTGTTAATAGAAGTGAAGCAGGGGTGAAATCCAGCAGGTTCTGGAGAACCAGTAGCGGAAATTTTGAGTAGTTCGGAGAAACAGCAAACAGCTGGCCCCAGAGTGGGGAAGGAATGGGGATTTTACAGTATCCTTCCCCTGCCACGCCCACCAAGCCACACCCACAGAACCAGTAGTAAAAAAAAACTGAATTTCACCACTGAACTGAAACATATTTCCCTTTCCTAAGGAACACAGGTTTTATTTCAGATACTGCTAACAATTGATAACTGTCAATTGTGAGGGCCTAGGAAATTGGGGTGATTTTTTTTTGATCCAATGACAATAAGCACATCAGTGAATACAGTGGGACCTTGGTAATCCATTCCAGGACTTCGGTTGGCACCTGATTTGATTGTGATCAGAAGCAAGACAAACTGTGCATGCGCGCGCACACACAAAATATTGTGGCAGGGAAAATTGCCGCGGTTGTGTTTAGTTGCCACCCAATGATGTGTTCGTGACGTGAGTGAAACATTTAGCAGATTTTTTCGGTCGTCACCCGAATTGTTTGCCATCTGAGCAGTTCGGGACCCAAGGTCCCACTGTAAAGGGATTTTAAGCATTATGATTAGCTCAAGCAAACATAGTTAAAGGCATAACATAAAAAACATGCATACAAAGCCCCCAAAGCTACTTTTTCAAAAGGCAACTGGACTTCCTTGGTTTTTTTTTTGAAAATGTTTTGTTTCTCATCCAAGAACCTTCTTCAGCTCTGGGCCTGAAGAAACTAAAGAAGCTTCTTGGGTGAAAAGCGAAATGTCTTCAAAGAAAAATCAAGAAAGCCCAGTTGCCTCTTGAAAAAGCACCTTTGGGACAACCATGACCTGGATGACCGAGAATCTCCATAGACGTACACATGAAGCAAAATAAAATCCCAGATCTCTTACAAACAGTCCCAAAGACTTTCTATGTTTTTTTCACTTGAAGATGTTTTGCTTCTCATACAAAAAGCATCTTCAGTTCTGACAGAATGGTGGGGAATGGAAGAATTTATATTCCCTGCAATCATCTAGTTGTTAGCACTCTGTCTGAGGGTTCCTGAGGCCCTTTGGGGGTTTATGGGTGCCCTCAGGTTCCAAAATCATCTGCTAATTGTTATGTTAGAATGTGCCAAATATATTGATCCCTTCATGTTGCATGAAGTTTTCTTGGGTGCAAAACTGTAGCCATGTAACATGAAAGTGACCCAGAAAATGGCCATATCAATCAGTCACCAACATTTCCACTTTTATCATGGCTGCTTCTCTGGCTGCTGGGAAAGAAAGAAGCTATCAGTATATTTTAATTTTTATTGAAAAGACAAGAGGCATAAGGTAGGAAGGCAACTGCCATTATGCGTAATGCAATGCGATGCAATGCAATACAATATAACACTTATCTATCGTGAATGAAGGCGAATGCTTATCTATCTGTCTATCTATCTATCTATCTATCTATCTATCTATCTATCTATCTATCTATCTATCATTCTATCTGTCCCTCTGTCTGTCTTGTCTGTCTGTCTGTCTATCTATCTATCTATCTGTTCTGACCTCCCTCCATCCGGTGATTAACGCCGACACAGGCTTAGTAGTATGCCACTCTTTATTTACTGCAATTACAATCCTGTTGGCTGAAAGCCTAAACACGAATCACAGGAAAGAAATTGGCAGCAACCCAGACTCAACAGACAATGCAGACAAGAGCTTCTCCAGATTGTTACAAACGGTTGTGTCCTGCAAAAGGACGCTTCCCAAAGTCTCTTCCTATATACTCTCTTGGGAGGGGCCAAGCCACAATCACCTGGGCTCGATTATCTCGATTATCTTACGGAGTCTGTCTCCGTAACTGCTGCCTCCGTTTCTCCGCCCTACGTTGCCTGGCATCAGGGACAAACTCCCTTTGATCTTCCCCACTGCTCCATGCCTCAGGCGCCTCCTGGTGGCCAACCAGCCTCTCTGGTCCCTGTTCTGAGTCTGAACCCTGCCCAGGGTCCTCCACATCTTCCATAGCTGATTCATAGGGTCCTCGCTATCAGAGTCCATCGGCAGCTCCAACGGCTCCTGCCCAGCATCTATCTATCTATCTATCTATCTATCTCTATCGATCTATCTATCTATCTATCTATCTATCTATCTATCTATCTATCTATCTATCTATCTATCTATCTATCTATCTATCTATACCATCCATCTAGCATCTATCTACCTCCCTACCTCCCTACCTATCTACCTATCTACCTACCTAACATATTTTTTGGCGTATAAGACACACTTTTCCCCACCTAAAAGAGGCTGGAAATTTGGGTGCATCTTATACTCCAAATGTAGCTTTTTCAAAGATTTTTTTCAGCCCTAATGAGGCGCTAAGGAGCGAAGCGATCCGGGCTTCCCTGCTTTTCTCATTGCTTCTCTCTCCAATGATCAGCTGTGCTTTAGAAGCTGTTTTTTTTAATCCCCAACTAGGGGATAAAAAGCATGCTCGTGCTCAAAACCAGCAAAACATATATGCTGAAGCTGACTAGACTAAGGACTCTAGCCAGATGAATACCTGGTAGGGAGAATTCCCCCACCCCATTTTCCTCTCCAAAAACTAAGCTGTGTCTTGTACTCCGAAAAATACGGCATCTATCATCTCTATCTATCATCTAGTCTATGATCATCTATGTAAAAAGTTGAGCCAGTAATTTTTAATAGGTGTGATTTGAGCAGAAGTTTGGGGGCAGGAATTGGATGTGGAGAAAATGTTCAAAATGGCTACAGACAATATGGCCAAAGGAAAAGTTAGAAAACCGGACTTAGATGAAGACACCTTGCAATATTAGGCCTCTTTTAGCGACCTAAAATTTACCGGACATCCATTATGCTCTGTTTCTTTAAGTCTTTAGAGATATCCCATCCAAAGAAATCCTGTTAAGCCTACAATAGGTAGTAGTCCTTTTTTTTTTTTTTGAAGCTGCGCTATGAAAAGGAAACACGAGCAATCATATGCCTCTGTAATGTCAAACAAAACGTTAAAGGCAATTTCTGTAGTTCTGCAAGGATCAGCTACACTTACATACAAACAACACCACTTTGCTTGAGGCTGGCTTTCAGTTCATTCTCACATATCGAAAGCTATTATGTCACCTCCTGCTCACAAAGGCTGCTTACTCAGCTGGAGCTTCAAAATAACACTACCAACATCATGGCACATTTTCTTCCTGTTTTTAGACAGATGGCCCATCCTGAGTCAACTAGATTTTTTTTTCTTAATATAGATAGATAGATAGATAGATAGATAGATAGATAGATAGATAGATAGATAGATAGATAGAGATAGAGATAGAGATAGATAGATAGATAGATAGAGATAGAGATAGAGATAGAGATAGAGATAGAGATAGAGATAGAGATAGAGATAGAGATAGAGAGATAGAGATAGAGATAGAGATAGAGATAGAGATAGAGATAGAGATAGATAGATAGATAGAGATAGAGATAGAGATAGAGATAGAGATAGAGATAGAGATAGATAGATAGATAGAGAGAGAGAGAGAGAGAGAGAGAGAGAGATAGATATAGAGATATAGAGATAGAGATAGAGATAGATAGATAGAGAGAGAGAGAGAGAGAGAGAGAGATAGAGAGATAGAGAGATAGAGAGATAGAGAGATAGATAGATAGATAGATAGATAGATAGATAGAGATAGAGATAGAGATAGAGAGATATAGAGATATAGAGATGATATATATATATATATATATATATATATATATATATATAGAGAGAGAGAGAGAGAGAGAGAGAGAGAGAGAGAGAGAGAGAGAGAGAGAGAGAGAGAGAGAGAGAGAGAGAGAGAGAGAGAAGATAGATAGATAGATAGATAGATAGATAGATAGATAGATAGATAGATAGATAGATAGATAGATAGATAGATAGATATGAAGACTGAAGTAGCTTTACACAGTGATTTCAAATAATGTTTTTCTGCCACACTTCACAAAGTTCATCTAGAGTAGAAAGCATGGATGAATCCAATAGGAACTCTGGTTTGTGTTTAAATTGCAACAGACTCACCATGGCCATTCATTCAAATTTCATTCAATTTCAGCTTGACATCAGTTTAGTTATAAATCTGATGTTTCCTTTATTAATTGGTGCAGTCTTATGAGCAATTAGTTCATGAATTACTTAGCTTTATCCTACAATGCATGATTACTCTTGACATATGAATCCTGTTACGGTTCCTGTTTGTGTTGTCAAATGAATAACAAAACTTGGAAAGGGATAACAACATTCTGATCTGCAAATTAATCCACACCTGTGAAGCACATCGTTTGTGTAAAAATATGAAACGCTAAGAGCACGGCGACATGTTCTCTGTTTTCCCAGTGTGTGCCCACTTTCCTCAAGATGTTATATAGTATGTTGTATTAATTCCATCAGCTGAACATTCTGTCAATTTATCCACTGAAAGAATGATTCGTTGATAGTATGTGAGTACAATTGCAAGCAGTTGTTGCTGAAGTCCTTCCCAGAAATATTGTTTTCCATAATTAAACTTGTTTTTCTGTCTTCATTGAAAGTGCAGCTTTTTTTCAATGTAATCTGATTAGAAAACTGATTATGTTAATTTAATGTTATATGCCAGTAATGCTCTCTGTATTGTTTTGAAAACTGATGCATTATTGATATAAAAACAGCATTCCTCACATCCATTAAGAATTCTTCAAATGTAGTTAGGAGTGCTAATAGCACTTCTTTTAATCTAAGCAAAGACTTCCATAGGTATTTCACTATTAAGAAGTTTATTAAAAAGGTAAAAGTTCCCCTTGCACATATGTGCTAGTCGTTCCCGACTCTAGGGGGCAGTGCTCATCTCTGTTTCAAAGCCAATGAGCCAGCATTGTCCAAAGATGTCTCTGTGGTCATGTGGCCAGCATAACTAAATGCCGAAGGTGACCGGAAAGCTGTTACCTTCCCACCAAAGTGGTCCCTATTTTTCTACTTGCACTTTTTACGGGCTTTCAAACTGCTAGGTTGACAGAAGCTGAGATAAGTAATGGGAGCTCACTCTGTTATGTGGTGCTAGGGATTCGAACCGTTGAACTGCCGACCTTTCTGATCAACAAGCTCAGCACGTTAGCCATTGAGCCACTGCATCCCTACAAGAAGAAGATTATTACTATCCTATTAAAATTAGCATTGAAATTACAAGCCCTGGATGTCATAAACATGTTCTGTTCATTGCAATTTCACTGAAGTCTGTATATTCCCTTTCTTCTACCTTAATATTAACTATATTAGACTATTGCAGTTTGCATACAGATGTCTGGCAATTTTTGTGTATGGTACAAAACTAGGAATTATAGCCCTAGTTTTTAAGACAAACCACAATGCTCTGGCTTCCATATAAAATGGAAAGTGTCGGATGGGTACACACATTATAAGATCAAACAAATTATATTATGGTTTAATAGGCTTATTGAACTCCACCATTTCTGTGCTTTGTGATCTAGGTTTCCCATACTAATAGTTAGTATTCAGTAAACATTTTCAGCGTAATGCAATTTGATGTCATGGATTTAAATGAATTGGACAAAGAGGAAGTCATTACACATTTATCACAGATAATGCTTGAACTGAGGATGAAACTCAAGAAGATCCGGTATATAATTTGAGGCTAGTGTGGACCAACCTCTGTTTGACCCAGAATTTGTCAGGGTCCAAAGATCTGGACCATATGTTAAGTTGCAGTTCAGAAGATTTATTGCTCAAGACTACACACAAGAACTAAAGGTCAGTATTAAATTGGCACCAGATAAGAGTCAGGGGAATTCAAGAGGTATTAGATTTGGATTGTTTGTGGCAATGTAATGACTCTTAGCAAGGGGTGTCAAACCTGATTGCGTTGCAGGCTAGATCGTGATTATGCTTTTTTGCCTTTTTGGAATTTTATACAGAATTTTAAAAATCAAGAATGTCTCGATGTTCTGCAAAAAAGAGTAATGTGTGTGGATATCCAGGGCAAACCTTGGGATGCCAATTTAAGGGGAGAGGAAATTCAGATTTCCTAAATTTAGTTAAAATAATAGAAGTTTCCAATCACCAATCAGATGGAAAGCAGGAGCTGTAAATCCATCACAAATGCAATATTTAAAATAGTTAAATAGTTAATAGTTATTAATTACTTTAATTATTGTTTCTCCTTTAACCCTTAACCACAGATGTGCTATTTTGGCTACCCTATTACAGACATGAGGTCATAATGACCCCCATACAATTTTCTTAATCTATGAAAATAATAGATGGGATATGTTGTTAAATTTACTTTGTATAGTTACAATTTTCATTTATTGATCAAATTAACAAATTTTATAAATTCTATTTGCACGGTCCATTTCTAAAAATAGGGGTGTTCCGAACATTTTGGAAACCTGTTGTGGTTACTATGACCTCGGGACTGTGGTTAAGGGTTAATCAAATTCTTGTTTATTGCAGATTTTAAGAAAAATCTGAAATAAACACCAGTATTTATCTGAAGATAAAAGATATTTTTTACTTTCAGGATGAAACATTGAATTGATGTGTTTGTCCTCACTGATGGAATATTGACAGATGGGGGCATAGCTAATTATTGTATTGCCCATTAAATTTTCCTGTGCACTGCTTGGAGAGTCCAAGGGACGGGTTAAATCAGTCTGGTTGCCCTGGGACTGAGGAATCTTTTTCCTTGGCCATGCCTCCTGGTGTTCCTTGGCGCCAGAATTTTTCCTCAGCCTGCCCATTCAGGACTTATATTTGTGAGCTCCAGCATAATTTATCTAGGCTTGGACTCTCCTTCTAGTTTTTTCCCCTTCTTTTTCCTTACTTTGTTGTTCCCATAGCTAACACTTAATTGTCTCCCCTATTTGCTTCATGTCGTTTGATTTCTCCTAGAGACTTGGAGGTAGGCTTGGTGGTGGTGGGTGCTCCGCTTGCCATGCCACCTTTGGACGGCAGCGGAGAGCTGCCACATTTGTTTTAAAGCATGGCAGGAACCGTAAGGCTTCCGGAGGCTGCCAGCATTCCCCGTTTAGTTGGAATTTGTTGTTTTTGCGTTTTTCTCTCCCTTCGGAGGGTGCAGCCTGCCACAGAGGTCTCTCAAGTGGTGGCAACTGATGGCTCTGCTGAAGGGACACCTGTTCAAGAAGCTCATGAGAGTAGTCATCACGACAGATGCCAGCCTTACCAGTTGGGGGGCACACATTGGACATTGTGTAACTTAAGGCAAGTGGTCTCCAGCTGAAGCAGCCTGCAACATCAACTTCTTAGAGTTGCGAGTAGCCAGACTCGCCCTTTGACATTTTCACTGCGACATTCTTCATCAACACGTCCTCCTGATAATGGACAATGTGGCCACCAAGGCCCATATAAATCACCAGGACAGCACTAGGTCCAGGAAGCTCATGATGGAGGTGGAGGCCCTGGGCAGGTGGGCGGAGCATCATGTTGCATCCATTCGCTTCGACCGCATCTTGGGAGTGGACAATACATAGGCGGACTGGTTGAGCAGGACCACCATAGACAGTGCAGAGTGGCGTCGGGATCCGACTCTGTTCAACAAGTTGTCTCACAGATTCGGCACCCCAGAAATTGGTCTGTTTGCCACCTGAGATAACATGCAGCTCCAGCGCTTCTTCTCCTGCTTCCACTCACCAGGGGCGGAGGGGATGGATGCCCTTCAATGCTGATGGCCTCAGGGTCTTCTGTACATCTTCCCATCACTTTCGCTTCTACCACAGGTAATCTGCAAGATCATTGCAGAAAGGGCAGAGGTCCTTCTCGTAGCTCCCCACTGGCCTCGCAGGTCATGGTACGCCAACCTCGTCAGCCTGTCTGTGTCATCCCCATGGTGGATTCCTTGGGACCAGGTCTCCCTCAGCCAGGGGGCCATTGCACACCTGGATCCCCAGTGGCTCCAGCTGGTCTGGCACTTGAGTGGGATCTCCTGAGGAGCGAAGGCCTGTGCGTACCATCCAGACATCCAGACGACCATCAACAACCAGGATATATGATTCCACCTGGTCCACTTTCACCATGTGGTGTGACAACTACCATCTCAATCCAGTCACTGCACCTGTTTCCCACATACTGGACTTTCTATAAGGGAGCCTAGACAAAGATCTCGCCCCCAATACCCTTCGTTGCCAGGTGGTGGCACTATCCACCATCTGGTCCGGCGATCCAACCCAGCCCCTCAGCAAGATCTCAAGGGTTCACTGTTTCCTTAAGGGTGCCTCCAACTTATGCCCTCTGGTTGTTTCCACGACTGAATCCCGAGACTGTTCTTCTGCCCACTCTAGTGACATATAACTTGGATATGTCCCGTCGCTTGGACTTTCCAAGCGGTGCACAGGAAAATGATCATTGGCTTACCTGAAGGGTCCTTTTCTGTGCACCGTGGGAGAGTCCAACCCACCCTGGTTTCTTAGTTCAGGGATTTGGGACCGTCGTGTCAACTTGGACTTTCTTTTACTGATTCATCATTCTTTCCAGCCTTCACAGTTCCAGACCATCTCAAAATTCTGGCGCCAAGTAACACCAAGAGGCATGGCCAAGGAAAAAGATTCCTCAGTTCCAGGGCAACCAGACTGATTTAACCCATTGTTTGGACTCTCCCCACAGTGCACAGAAAAGGACCCTTCAGGTAAGCCAATGGCCATTTCTGGTTCTTCTCCTATTTATCCACACCTTCCACACGCATACATTTCTTTTTTCACTCTTTCGGCTCTATCTATATACTATTATCTATAGAGCCAATTTGAGGGATGCGGTGGCTGAGATTCTGAGCTTGTCAATCAGAAAGGTCAGCAGTTCAGCGGTTCAAATTACTAGCACTGCGTAATGGAGTGAGCTCCCGTTATTTGTCCCAGCTTCTGCCAACCCAGCAATTCAAAAGCATGTAAAAATGTAAATAGAAAAATAGGAACCACCTTTGGTGGGAAGGTAACAGCATTCCGTGTGCCTTCAGCATTTAGTCATGGCAGCCACATGACCAGGGAGACATCTTCGGACAGCGCTGGCTCTTCAGCTTTGTAATGGAGATGAGCATCATCCCCTAGAATCGGGAACATTTAGTCTTCAAAAGTGGTTTTTGAAAAAAGACATTCTTTATTTTGCTCTCGTTACCAACAAGTGTCAAAAGCCACTGTACAAATAGCCAATTTAGCCAATTTGACTAAACTATTTAATTATTCCTGTATAATCAGAAATGTCTAGTTTATGGTATTAGAATTATGTTTCCGTTCATACAGTACAAAATTAAAAGAGGAAAAATTATGGCCATGGCTCAGCGGGTTTTTTTTCCCTTCACAGTTTTGTGTCCATATATGATATACACCCGCATTATTTATCTCTGTTGTTATATGAAGAGGTTTCAGAGGAAGGTTTTGATGATAGCTGGGCTCATAAATCTTGCGTTTTCTCTTTCAACAGGGTAGAATTTACTTTGAACTGATCAATATCCGAGTCCCTGGTTTTCTGTGGGAATCCAGTTTACTTTAAAAGACACAACATTGTCAGAATCATAAAGTACAGACTTCCTTCTCTTTCCATCATCCAACATGTGAAGCAAAACAAATTGAGATCTTGTGTTAAATGATTTTCTGATCATCTCTTAAAGATGGTCATGTCAAGTTTGCTTGGAGTTTTTCTTTTACTGACTGAGATAAATGTTGTATAACTCTTGGCACAAAAATGACTGCCTTTTCCCATCTCTTGAGTTTCATTGTCAAATATGAATGTGGCTTGTTTATGGAGTGGCTGGACAGCTGTTTGAATGTGTGGGAACTTGCACTATAGCTGATGACTGCCATTATTTTCCCCTACATAAAGGTAGCAAGAGATAATCCAAGCATAAGGGAGAAAAAATCTGCTAAATGGACCTGAGAAAGTGTTTGTAAGATTGTTGTTGATGTCAAGTAGATGTAACTATATTTCCTTTTCTCACATGCTTTCAGTTGTTTGGTTTACTATTACTCGTTATAATAGCATTATGTTTTCAATAATGCTGTTTACTTCAAAAAGGAATAATATGTGGCATTACTGTGTAGTTGCTTAGGATTTTTATTCGTATCCAGAATCATAGATATTTTTTTTCCTTCTTGAATAATGCATCTACTGCTGTAATGTTCTGCTAGTCCAACTCATTTTCTGTTTTGGAAACAGTTGTTTAAGAGAATAACAGAATTGAAAAAGACTTTGGAGGTCTTTTAATCCAATTTCCTGCTCAAGCAGGAGACCCTATAATATTCCAGACAAGTGGCTGTCCAGTCTCTTCTTAAGAACCTCCAGTGATGGAGCATCCACAATTTCTGAAGGCAAGCCGTTCCACTGGTTAATTAAAAAAAAATTCTCCTTTGGTCTAGGTTGCTTCTCTCCTTGATTAGTTTCCATCCATTGTTTCCTGTCTTGCCTTCTGGTGTTTTCGAAACTAGGTTGACCCCTTTTTTGTTGATGGCAGCCCCTCAAATATAGGAACATTGCTATCATGTCACCCCAGCCCAGGGGTGGGTTCCTGCCAGTTCTAACCTCTTCTATAGAAGAGGTTCCACAAATCTACCGTGCCGTTTAGAACCAGTTCCAGCTCCCTCCTCCCGCCCATCCGCCCATCATCAAGATGAAGAGCAAGAGGAGAAATTCTGGGAGTTGAAGTCCACAAGTCTTAAAGCTGTCAAGTTTGAACATCCCTGGTTTTTTTTCCTAAAGGAGTGCAAGGATCTTGTAACTTGACAGCTTTAAGACTTGCGTGCTTCAATGCCAGAGTTTCTGAGTCAACATTTTGGTTGCTAAGCAAAAGCGTTGTTAAGTGAGTTTCACCACATTTTACAAGTTGGCCACGCCCACCCAGTCACATGACTGCCAAGCCACTCCCACTCAGTCACATGGCCGGCAAGCCACTCCCACAAAGCAGGCCACACCTATAGAAGAGGTTCTAAAAAATTTTGAAACCCACCACTGCACCAGCCCTTCTTGTCACTAACCTAGATACACTATATTGCCAAAAGTACTCGCTCACAACTGCTTCTGATTATGTGGATGGGTGAGCGAATACTTTTGGCCATATAGTATATATATAACCATTCTTCATATAACCAAGGACAATATCTGAAACAAGAAATGAATGCATAAGTGAGTGATTTGTCCTTGACACTCAAGACACGATTTTGAATTCAATGTAGTTGTTTAACTGGGTGACAGACACGGACTATAGAAAAGCTCACTTTAGCACAAAGTAGACATTTATAAAGGATTTTTTTTTTCATGATGTGAGTGGATCCCTATAATGGTACACTGGTCTCCTACATATTCTACCTTCGAGAAAAAGTTGAAAAGAGAATTTTTCTGGAGTACCTTTGAGAACTGATGCTATCTATTGTTGGGTATGTTTTAATTTATTTGCCCATGTCCTCCAGTTAAACAAATGGATTGAGGTCATATTGATGGCCTGAGTTTCAAGGATAGTTTATTGTAAAAGACGTTATAATGTATTTGTAACATCTTTGGGCTGGTTGTTGTGTCTTGTCTATTTTTGTGAGCCTCTATGTTGCATAATTAATGCCATCAAGTCATTGTTGACTTTCAGCAACCACGTAGATAGATTTTCTCCATGACAATCTTCCCTTAAACTGTCTTCTTCCAACATTGCATCCATCACCACTGTAACCAAGTCAATCCAGTTGCGGCTGGTTGCCCTCTTCCCTTTCCTTCTGCCTTTCCCAGCATTAGAACCCCTCCAGAGAACTAGGTCTTCACCTAAAGGATCTGAAAGAAGAAAACCGGGTTATTTGTGTCCTGGGTAAGAATGCCGAGTTGATTTGCTGAATAATCCATTTGATGGGATACAAACTATAGAGTCAAGATCACATGAAGTGTTAACTTTACAATGCCTTGGTAAGGCCACATTTGGAACACTGCATTCAGTTTTGGTCGCCATGATGTAAAAAATATGTTGAGATTGTAGAAAACTATGCAAGGAAAAGCCACAAAGATGTTTAGGGGACTGCTGGCTAAAATATATGAAGAATGATTGCAGGAACTGGATATGTCTAGTTTAATGAAAAGAAGGACTAGGGGAGACATGATAGCAGTATTGCAATATCTCAGGGGTTGCCACAAAGAAGAGGGAGTCAAGCTATTCTCCAAAGCACCCGAGGGCAGGGCAAGAAGCAATGGGTGGAAACTGATCAAGGAGAGAAACAACTTAGAACTGAAAAGAAATTTCCTGACAGTTACAACAATTAATCAGTGGAACAACTTGTGTCCAGAAGTTGTAAATGCTCCAACACTGGAAGTTTTTAAGAAGAGATTGGATAACCATTTGTCTGTAGTGGTGTAGGCAGGGGATTGGACTAGAAGACTTCCAAGGTCCCTTCCAACTCTGCTATTCTGTTATTCTGTTACAAATATAATAGTAACTACCAAGTAACTTTCAAACAAGAATGTCTTCATATTCAGTTGATATTCTGATTTTGCTACATACATTTCAGGGATTCTGAAGAAATTTGTTTATTAACAATTCCTCAACATGTCAACATTAGTAATCCAGTGAAGCATAACACAGGCATGACCATTTTTGTTTCAGCAAAAATATTGTAAATTGTGGTCTTGTGACCTTATGATGATTCAAATGTCTATAAATGCAGATCGCTTGCTGAGTGCCTGAAATAAGGAAACATGACCACTGTGTGTGGAGTGTTAAGTACCTTTTGAGAAGCTCTGTTGTAACTTTGTTCATTGAGTGGACAATTGTAAGTCAAGGACTTCCTGAAGTGAAACAAAAACAGAGGTCATTCATTTAGGAAATTGCAGTTTGTTCAGATATATCAGTGGTTCCCAAACTTGGCAACTTTAAGACTTGTGGACTTCAACTCCCAGAATTCTCCACCCAGCAGAGCAGAGCTGGCTGGAGAATTCTGGGAGTTGAAGTCCACAAGTCTTAAAGTTGCCAAGTTTGGAAACCACTGAGATATATGATCCCTTCAATCTGTGTTATAGTTATAGTTGATATCTGTAGCAAAATGGAAGCTTCTTTCAAGAAGTTTGTGCATAATTTTGAACATCGCAATTCTATTTTGGGTCCATTTTCATGGACATAAATCCTTAAGTGGTATTTATATTTCCATTTTTACTAGGATTTTCTTTTACAGGGCATTTTCTCACTGTGGTCATTATATTGATAGTACTGTTTTAAAGTCATACTGGTTCTCTAGATATTTTTTGGAAAGCAAATTCATTAGCAGTATCTCTTGGGAAATAGACTTTAAAGTACGATCAAATCATTTTCCAAGAGAGGTTTTGCTATACTGCCATTTTTACATTAAGAACTATAACAATGTTTCGCTATATGCTGTTTCTCACAATAGATTAAGATGATGAAAGAATCATTGGTGAATGGGAATTGAAAATTTGATAGTAAGATGGGATTCTTTTTTGTTTTGTATGCAATGTAGACTTATCCATCTATTTTAACAGGGGCAAGAAAAGTATATCATTAAAGTGCTTTAAAATGCTTAGAATATACAAAGATCACAAATGTTACTTTAGAATCTCACTTCAGAACTGCAGATATACCCATATTTATTTTTAACCAAAATCTTTAAAAAAAATAGTGTAGAAAATGTGAACGTATTTTCTTTTGAATCTTTTAAACAAGTTTAGTTTAGGACTTTCCAGTTGCAATGTATGGTTATGAAAGTTGGACCATAAGAAAGGCTGAGGGCCAAAGAATTGAGGCCTTTGAACTCTGGTGCTGGAGAAGACTCCTGCACTGAGTACCTTGGACTGCAAGGCCAAGGTGGCACAGTGGTTAAATACAGCACTGCAGGTTACTTCAGCTGACTGCAGTTCTGCAGTTCGGCTGTTCAAATCTCACCGGCTCAGGGTTGACTCAGCCTTCCATCCTTCCGAGGTGGATAAAATGAGGACCCGGATTGTTGTTGGGGGGCAGTATGCTGACTCTGTAAACAGCTTAGAGAGGGCTGAAAGCCCTATGAAGCGGTATATAAGTCTAACTGCTATTGCTATTGCTATCCTAGGTCAGTCCTAGAGGAAATCAACCCTGGCTCCTCTTTAGAAAGGTCAGATCCTGGAGACAAAACTCAAATACATTGCCCATCTAATGGGAAGGAAAGACTCACTGGAGAAGAGACTAATGCTGGGAAAGATTGAGGGCAAAAGAAGAAAGGGACAACAGAGAACGAGATGGCTGGATGGAGTCACTGAAGCAGTAGGCAGGAGCTTAAATGGACTCCAGAGGATGGTAGAGGGCAGGAAGGCCTCAAGGAACATTGTCCATGGAGTTGTGATGGGTTGGACAAGACTTCGCAACTAACAACAACAGTTTAGGACTGAATTTAATTAAACTGGGAGCATTAATAATCCCTTTAACAGGGAACACCCATCATTTAATGTCAGATGCTTAGAACTGAAGCGCAAAAGACAGCCACTTTCCAAGAAATGAAAGTGCCTGCTCATGAACAAGATAGAACTATTGTCATAAATCATAAGTCATAAGCATGTAATTGCACTATTCAAATGATTCCATTGGACCAATTAGCAAATAATGTTATTACAAAAAAGAAAGGGGGGGGGTTAGAATTGTAGAGAAAAGTGGATGAAATCATACCCATTAATTATAGCAATTACAGAAGAAAGGAAATTATTAAAACAGTAAACCAAGAAGTTCAACAAGGAACCTCAGACAGTGGGATAGCTCCATAGGAGATTCTGTTGACTGAGAATGAGCACAGCTATATGGAGCAAATCATAACAAAATAAATCCCATTTCATCTTCATGACTCCGGGAGTGGGTTAATCAAGCTTTGTTGCTTCCTTTCAACTCATATTCTGAATTGAAAGAGTGTCTGCCAATCAATGTCCCCACCCCACCCTTAGTCCCATCTGTTCTTACATTGCTGCCATAGGGTTTTAAACATCCTGACCTATATACTGGATTAAACTCTTCGAAGAGGTGAGATCTGGAATGAAAATACAATGATTTGTTTGTTTCTTTTTTTTACCAGCTACTGTAGGTTCAAATGTTCCTTCTTAAACTTTGGATTGAAGGTTTATCATATCTAATGTAGATCCCTAGCTTACGCTGTAAAAGATGAAGAGCAAATATTACAAAAGGAAAATCTTGCTATCACCTATCAATCATCAATATGCTCGCTTACAGAATTAAGATGGATTAATTAAAAAACACTTCCTGTTTCAAGTGTATTCTTAGGATCAAATTCAGATTCATTCTTACAAAATATATAAGATAGCCTAAGCATTAAGGAAAAAATGATTTACGAATGTGAATGATCTGTTTTGGGTCATTCTTTCTCTGTAGGGATTACTAATCACAACACTGACAGTTTATTGCTATACAACTATCAACTATTATTATCAATTTTATTTTATCAAAATTCACCACCACCTCGCAATAAGTTTTTTCATGACTGCTCTGTAATAATAATCGGGCCAAGGCACGATTGTGAGACAAAATGTGAAATTATGTTAATTTTATTTCTTTGTTATACAATATGAATTTCTAAGGATAATGTTGTTAGAGTATACTTGAGATGGGTCAAGTAAAAATAATGAGATGAAACTTTCCTTTAGCTGGGACTTTGAAATAATTGAGGAAGAAATATAATATTCATTTATACAGTAGAGAACTTTATTTAGAGATAGAAGAGAGTCATTCATTGAATACTTAAGCTGTTCATGTAAACTAAAGCATATACAAAATACGTTTCGGTGGTGAATATGATAAACAGAAACACAAGGAAGTCAACATAAGGAAACATGAGGAAATGCAGTTTAAATGATCTGCATGTTTTGGTCTAGTCCTATAGGTTTTCCAGACCCCGTGCAACATGAAGACATTGTTCTAGAATTTCTGGAGAAATAGAGAATTCTGAAGTCTGCTGATCGTATTCCAACAAGGGGAAAAAAGAGAGGAGGAGATAGAAAAGATTTTATATATATATATATATATATATATATATATATATATATATATATATATATATATATATATATATATATATATATATATATATATATATATATATATATATATATATATATATATATATATATATATATATATATGTTTTTTTATTTGTGCTGATAAATAAATAAAGGAAGACTAGTATAGATCTATTTCAAGCTATTTAGCTCTCATCAGCTAGCCATATCCTTACTGGGATTCGAGCTGATAAAAGGAGTCGTTCTCTGTAGCTCAAATGGTTAACTCCCTGCCTGGGAGGCAATAGAGCACAGGTTCGAATCCCAGTAAGGATATGGCTAGCTGATGAGAGCTAAATAGCTTGAAATAGATCTATACTAGTCTTCCTTTATTTATTTATCAGCACAAATAAAAAAACACAAATATAACAAAGGCAACAGTAAAAATATTGGGTTTCTGTCTGGATGGACTCTTGTGACGAGCCTAATGACAGAGAGTGGAAGTGTGACCTTCCTCCCACACTTGGGCATACCAGGGTTGTGACATATATATGAAGTCAGAGAAGAAAAAAAGAACTTCCTCCCTCTTCCAGCACCTTAAAGCAACAGGACATGAAATTGATTTTGAAAAAACCAAATTAATCTCCAAAACTGAACACTTCAACCAGAGAATGAATATATATATATATATATATATATATATATATATATATATATATATATATATATATATATATATATATATATATGTGTGTGTGTGTGTGTGTGTGTGTGTGTGTGTGTGTGTGTGTGTGTGTGTGTGTGTGTGTGTGTGTATAAAATTATAATTATATATAATAATAAGCCATTGAAATAGAGAAACACCCCCACAACATGAATAAACGTGACGATACCTCCCGCCTACCAGACCTCTAGAAACCAGCCCTCGTCAACAAACGAGTCCCAGCCACAAAAACCCACACCGGACTCAGAACAACAACAGGACGCAACTACCAATCACCCTCACCAGATTCAAACCCAAACCCATCCAATAGACCAAATGCAACCACCATCCAGAAGCCAAACCATGGTGACATCATCAGCTGCTGCACCCCCCCTCCAACCCCCACAAAAAGCAAACTGACACACACCATGAACACATGGCCAGACCGCAAACCAAACCGAAGCCTGGGATGTTACACCACAGCCATCTGCTCAGGACATTACATCACAGAACTCAGGGGGTTACAATGCAAAGGCTCGGGATGTTACAACGTAGCCAATCCCCCAGGAGGTTGCAGCACAGGACTCAGGATATCACTACAATAGAGCTCAGGATGTCATCACACAACCCATTACCCAGGTCATTACAACACAAAAGAACAATATATATGTTTTTGTATGTCCTTCCCTTCCCCTTTTTTACTTGTAAGCCGCCCTGAGCCTCTTGAGAGTAGCCGGCATACAAATTAATTAATTAATTAAATAAATACAGCAATGTTATATATAATACATATATATATATATTGTGTTACATTTATGCTGATAAATAAATAGAGACTAGTATAGATCTATTTTAAGCTATTTAGCTCTCATCAGCTAGCCATACCCTTACTGGGATTTGAACCTGGGCTGTTTTTAAATGTTGGGAAGTTGTATTAGCCACTAAGCCACAAGCTCTCCTCCCTTATCAACTGAGCCAAGGAAATAAGTAAGTGTTATGTCAAAGCACCTGGTATGCCCAAATATGGGAGGGAGAATACTGCTTCCCTTATATGTGTATGTGCGTGTGTGTGTGTGTGTGTGTGTATAGTAGAATTAATTGAACATGTAGAGTAGAATCCTGAATGTCAGCCTCCATTTTTAGCCAACTGCAGCATCCCACCATCATGTGATCACAATTTACAACATTTTTTGTGCCAGAAATGTTTATTTACCAATGTTTATTTCCCATTTTCAGAGGGAAAAATGTCCACTGCAGACAATTGATTTGCTTAATGACTGCAGCATTTGTTTAACAACCCTGGTAATTACTTAGCACAAACATACCTGTATATCAGAGAAGCCCTGCTAACTTTCTGGCAATTAAAATGAAAGAATGGGAAGTGGGAAGATGAAGAGATTTAAATAATGCTACTAGCTGATAACCCAGCATTGCCCAGGTATTTATTTATAGGGGGGAAATGTCTGGACCAAACATAATTTCTAATTTTCGCCCTTAACAGAGGGAGCCCCCTTGTGGAGTACTGTGAAGCAGTTACCTTGGCAAGTCCACTTCATTGTACAGTAGAATCCATTTTAAGGTACAACAGGCTGTATCTTAACTGAACATATGAGAGGTGTTAGGGGTGTCTTACCCCCACAGTATTTTTTTCCAGAGAGTAACTCATCTATGTTCCAAATTTGGTTGAAATTGCTCAAGACATACCAGAGTTATGCTGAAACACACACACACACACACACACACACACACAGAGAGAGAGAGAGAGAGAGAGCTGTCTGTCTGTCTGTCTGTCTGTCTGTCTGTCTGTCTATCTATCTATCTATCTATCAATCATCTATCTATCTATCTATCTATCTATCCATCTATCTATCTATCTATCATCTATCTATCTATGCTATTTCCTTTTTGAGACATATGTACCTAGAAATTTTCAGGCTTCTTGGAAAACAGACCAATATCATAACATCATAAAGATGTTTTATAAAAAGATATTAACTACTTAAAATCCTTTTTGATTTTACTGAAAAACAAATACACTATATTGCCAAAAGTATTTGCTCACCCATCCAAATAATCAGAATCAGGTGTTCCAATCACTTACATGGCCACAGGTGTATAAAATCAAGTCCCTAGGCATGCAGACTGTTTTTACAAACATTTGTGAAAGGATGGGTTGCTCTCAGGAGTTCAGTGAATTCTAGCATGGAACTTTGATAGGATGCCACCTGTGCAACAAATCCAGCCATGAAATTTCCTCGCTCCTAAATATTCCACAGTCAACTGTCAGCTGTATTAGAAGAATGTGGAAGTGTTTGGGAACAACAGCAACTCAGCCACGAAGTGGTAGGCCACGTAAACTCATCCAACATCAGTGTGTGACCTCACAAATGTGCTTCTGGAAGAATGGTCAAAAATTCCCATAAACACACTCCTGAATCTTGTGGACAGCCTTCCCAGAAGAGTTTAAGCTGTTATAGCTGCAAAGGGTGGACCAACTTCATATTGAACCCTATGGATTAGGAATGGGATGTCGCTTACAGTAAGTTCACATGTGAGTAAAGGCAGGTGAGTGAATACTTTTGGCAATATAGTGTATATGTTCAAATGTGTAGACAAGGAGTTGCAGAGTCAGAGTTTGGAAATCAGAACAGAAAATCCAGAATTTCTTTTTAAAGAAACACATCAGGCAGATGGTTTTATGGTCTGCTACCATACAGAGGTCTCTATAAAGAACAGGATTCAGATTATACAAAATACAAGAACATTATGATACAGCCCCCATAATATTATTGTGTATACAATCTTTACTTTGATTCAAGATTAAACTCAGTTTTCTGAACTTGTACAGATAAATTAAACTTTGCTTATCTTCACAATGGATGAAAGAAATAAAACATGTAAGCTCTATTTATATAAGTATAATCTTCATTGTCATTGTACTTAAATACAATGAAATTGGTTAATATATAATATATAATATATTCTAATATATTCTATATTATATAATATCATATAATCACTTAAAATATAATAATATTTACAGATTTCTACAGTGTTATCATAATTGTTGTAAATAATACTTAGTTCTTATACAGTATCTTACGTCTATAGTCCAACCATACTATCTGTTTCACTCTTTATGGTACTCCGGTTTTTCTCTATCCTTCAGTTCCATGGTTAACCTATCCATCTCTGCAGACTCGAGTATCTTTCTTATGATCATTACATCTGGAAGGATATTGTTCTGCTTTCAATTTTGAGCAAATACTATTCTTGTTGCAGTTAATATATGTAGTATTAAATACTGAGATTTTTTTACGCATTTTATCACCTAGTATGCCCAATAGAAATAGTTCTGGTTTCCATTCAATCTTTTGTTCTATCATCTGTTCTAGCCATTTCTTTATTTTAAGCCAATATTCTCTGGTTTGGGCTTAAGTTTTTTCATTGGGTTTATATGGAATTGTTCCCTCCCCCTTCTCTCTCTCCTCCCTCCCTCTCCCTCCCTCCCCCCTCTCTTTCATCTGAGCATCTGTGAATGTCTGAGTTGATCAAGTCACAAGGAGAGTAACTCACAACAATGCTCTTTTAGTTGTATGCTCTTCCTGATCCCATTTAGAGGTTGCTAGGCTTGATTCAAAACTGTGAATTCCTCTTGTCATTTTGGTTACTCTTTGACTTGTCTGCTCCTACAGGAGTTGCACCTTATAGAAGTTTGAATATGTACTTAGTCCCTTATGCTCAGTCAATAATTGATGTACCTAAAAATGCAAGCAACAAGTTTATTTTTGACCACTCAGCTCATTCTCTAAATTGAATTTCTATTTCTAACAGGATGTGAAGGACAGGATATGGGATAGTTTGAGGAATAGGGTCTTTCCTCCCATTCCTCAAAATTATTAAATAATCTCCATCTTGTAATTTCTACATAGAGATGCAGCACAAAATTCAAACAATACAGTGTTTTCCCCAAAATAAGACAGGGTCTTATTTCATTTGACCCCTGAAATAAGCACTCGGCCTTATTTTCGGGGAGGTCTTATTGTTTTTGAAGTGCAGGAGGAGGTGAGCGTGTTCACCTCATGGCTGCTGCTGTATTGCAATATTTTGGGGGAGGGCTTATTTTTGGAGAGGGCTTATTTTAGTGCATGCGCTCAAAAGTCCAAGTGGGGCTATTATCAGGGGAGGGCTTATTTTCAGGGAAACAGGTTAGTTCTGTCAGAAACAAGCACATTGATCAGCATAACAGAAGATTTGCTGAATACAGTGACAGTCCTGGCATAGACTTAATAAGATTATCTGACCCCTTCAGAAATAGCTGCAGTATGGGTAATTTTATACAAAAGGGAAACTTTCTTGAATACATAGTGAAGTAATTATAATTACTCTTTTCTTCTGAAGCAATCGCATCTCTTTGTAGGTCAACCTAGGTTAATTTGCAAAGATCAGACAAGTTGGTTCCAAGCACACAATAGAAGATTAAAAAAACCCTTTAAATGGCTTACTTTTGAGATCAACAGAGATGGTGTGGAAATGGCCTTTCTGCTTACAAAAAGTCGAAGAATGTTAGTGCCAAAATTGAGTCTCAAAACCATTTACCATCATCAGTGTTTACGCTTACATCAGACCTACCTCTGCTGTGGAGAGAGGCTGCTTTCTTTTAAACCAAACCTCAAACAATGATTCAGTTCACCCTGGATTGTAACCTTCATGATGAGCTCATTGACTTTTCATTCCTAAGCCTAATGGCCCAACCTAATAGTTCCAGGCACAGAGGAAAAGAACTAAACTTCTTGAAGAGGAAGTTTTAGAGGTTTTAGGTTTTGTAAAGAAAGAATGGCACTTCAATGTGTATCAGTAAGCCTCTTATAGATAAAAACCTTACAAGCATATTCAGCTCATCACCCTGAGATCTCTTGGAAGCAGAGGTAGTATTCAGCCAGTTCTGACTGGTTCTTGCGAACCGGTAGCGGAAATTTTGAGTAGTTTGGAGAAGTGGCAAATACCACCTCTGGGTGGCCCCACCCCCAATTGGTTCACTGCCTCCCAAGTCCCACCTGATCAGATGGATCTTCTTTTGTTGCCCTGCACAGGAGAACGGAGCTGGAAAGCAGGTTAGTGGAATGGGGAGGAAACAGGAATTTTGCAGTAACCTTCCCCCAGGACTGGGGAGGGAATAGGGATTTTGCAGTATCCTTGCAGTATCCTTCCCCTGGAGTGGGGAGGGAATGGGGATTTTACAGTATCCTTCCCCCAGGAGTGGGGAGGGAATGGGGATTTTGCAGTATCCTTCCCCTGGAGTGGGGAGGGAATGGGGATTTTACAGTATCCTTCCCCCAGGAGTGGGGAGGGAATGGGGATTTTGCAGTATCCTTCCCCTGGAGTAGGGTGGGAATGGGGATTTTACAGTATCCTTTCCCCAGGAGTGGGGAGGGAATAGGGATTTTGCAGTCTCCTTCCCCTGGAGTGGGGAGGGAATGGGGATTTTACCGTATCCTTCCCCTGGAGTAGGGTGGGAATGGGGATTTTACAGTATCCTTTCCCCAGGAGTGGGGAGGGAATGGGGATTTTGCAGTATCCTTCCCCCAGGAGTGGGGAGGGAATGGGGATTTTGCAGCATCCTTCTGCTGGACTGGGGAGGGAATGGGGATTTTGCAGTATCCTTCCCCTGCCATGCCCACCAAGCCATGCCCATAGAACCGGTAGTAAAAAAAAATTGAATCCCATCACTACTTGGAAAGTCTTAATGAGGGGTTCTTGGTGCACTCTGAGCCTTTTTGCTTTCTTATAGATGTTTCATTACCCAAACCAGGTAACATTATCAGTTCTTGTCTCTGATGGTGTTACTGAGATTGGGTAATGAAACATGTGTAAGAGGGAAAAAAACACAAGCTCAGAGAGCCCCAAGAACACCTCATTCCAACCCTGAGTTTACAATTTAAATTACAATACCATATTGGTCAAGTGTTATTTAGACACACACACAAGGAATCTCTGGGGCATAAGCTCTCAGTGTACATGCAAAACAACAAAGTAATAGTCAAAAGGATAATAGTAACAAAGGATAATAGCCATAATGATACCAATAGAGAAGATAGGGGAGGAGATGAGAAGGGTAAAAATAATGTAGACATACCACAGAGGGTACCACACAGAGGGCCTTCTCTGTGGCTGCTCCGGCCCTTTGGAACGAGCTCCCCATGGAGATTCGGACCCTCACCACCCTCCAGGCCTTCCGCAAAGCCCTTAAAACCTGGCTGTTCCGACAGGCCTGGGGCTAATGAGTTTTTTGTCCCCCCTCGAATGGTATGGTTGTTGAGTGTTTTAAATTGTGGTATTGTTTTGTTTGTGTTCTTTTTTCTTATTTGTAAACCACCACCCCTGACTTGGTTGTGAGCCGCCCTGAGTCCCCTCCGGGGAATAGGGCGGCATAGAAATATAATAAACTCAACACACACACACACACACACACACACACACACACACACACGTAATAGACATAAGACAGAACTGTGGAAATGGTGTTCATCAGAGGGAAAGCATGAAGAAGAAACTCATTCTATGTCTAGTTATTTTGACATGAATGTCTAATTCCTAGAGATTATCTTGACTTTCACACTAGACGACCCCATCCAGACTCAAAAATATCACCTCTCCCTGATGGGGGGAGAGCAAAGATCCATATTAATAGCATTGAATCAAAGTCAGTCTCCCTCCCCCCCCCCCTCTCTCTCTCTCTCTCTCTCTCTCTCTCTCTCTCTCTCTCTCTCTCTCTCCTCTCTCCTCTCTCCTCTCTCCTCTCTCCTCTCTCCTCTCTCCTCTCTCCTCTCTCCTCTCTTCTCTCTTCTCTCTCTCTTCTCTTTCATTTCTCTCATGCACTAAGCAATCACCTAACCATACCCAGAATGTGGTAGAGATGCTTAATTGTATGCATTCTTTACCCAAGTCATTCCTGTAGTATCTTAATGATAACACTGTACCAAATACTATAGTATGATTTAATCATCTGACGCATTTGAAATAATCTGGGACTTTCCAGTGATTCCTTAAGAAAAAAAAATATGCCAAGATTCTAAAACTAGATTCTATTTTCAAAGTGTGAAGTTGGTGTTCTTCAAGAAAAAAAAATTAGACACCTACTTCCTTTTCCAAACAAACTGTCCTTGGTTTGGAAGTGTGAACAAATTTGCCACACGGGCATTGATACAGCAACCGAATGTAGTCATCTGAGAGAAATCCGGATGCAATTTGGCTTTATAGGTAAACAATATCATACAAGGAACTGAAGACAGGTCGGTTTCTTACATAGCAGGCAAAGGACTAGAGCAGCTAGTGCTGTTGCATAAAAAGATGAAATGTCAGGAGGCAGAAAAAGAAAGAAAAAACAAAGATGGGTTAGGAACACAGTGCCCTGCCAACTATCTGGCCAGTTGACAAGGTTAAAAATAGACTGAGGTTTAAATTCCCAAGTTTCCAGATGCATCGTTGATACTCTGGAAAACTAATCATGCACTTTGTCAGGCTTGTTTGAAGTTAAGACCTGAGAGATTTAAAAGAAGACTTCTGCCAGCTAGGTTGAGTGTAGTTCCTTGCTCCATCTCACCAGGCGGTCTGGGGCTTCCCTCCCTCCATCTACCTCCCACTTCACTTCCCGCTCCATCACTGCAGGTGTTAAGAGTCTCTCTCTACCTTGCTTGAGCTGATTAGCAGAGCAATGGAACATCAGGAGGAATAAATCACAGGCAACAAAGGGAAAACATTTCTGCTTGCAAGAACAATGTGAATAGCAGCAGAGTTCTATATGCAAATGATAGATTAGGGGATAATGATAGAATTACTTTGTTTTATCAGTGCTTTTGACGAGGAGAACAATAAGAACAGCAAAGGGTGAGACCGACTAACAGAATTAACTTGTTTTAATTATCATGAGCAGAGGGGTTAAGAAAAATAGAGTTAATCACATCTTAAGCTTTGGTGGCAGTTTATATGTATAGTGTGCATATGCTCTTAAAAAAAAAACACTGCTATATCTGCCAATATAACACTATGAATTATACTTTCATTTAAACAAACTTATGATTATTTTAAAATTAATTACAGTCTTAATATGGCCTGGTGATTATTGATGTCCCGCTTCTTCTTTCGTTCACCCTTGCTTATAGTTTCGTACTGAAATATTAGGCATACGTTTGTGATTTTTTCCGTAAACAGATTATTCATGCAGATTTATTTCTTCACCTCATTCTGGTTTTCTTGGGCTAATGGTGGAATCTCTGAAAAACATGATGAGCAAATTAAAGAAGAAAAAGTGTCGATGCCTCTCTTCTATATCTTGACAAACAAACAGCAGTCTAATTGAGCAAGCACCAAGGACACTCCCACCAACACTGCATATAAACAGAGAACAAACTCCACTCCCTGCTATCATTGATAATGTTATCTAGTTTGGTAATGAAACGTCTTCAAGAAAACAATCGCGCACAGAGCCAAGACTATTGGGCTGCTTTTGCTCTCCAAAGCAGCATTTTTCCCAATGTCTGCACAACTCCTATAACCTGTTCTGTTTTCATAAGATCTTGAAGACCCTTTTTTTTTTAAATTAGCAACTTTGTGATTTTATTATTCGGAGTTTTTTTTCCTGTTTGTTTTAACCTTCATAACACATCTTTTTTTCCCCAATATATTTTTATTATTTTTACATTTAAAACAATGCAGTACCGCGAAGTCGGAGTGACTCTACATTCACATTATATACAGCTAGTCACGACTATTGACAATTAGCCTACTTAATACATTATCAATCCTTCTGTCCAATCACAATATATACAGTTTTTTCCAGTCTTGTCACCTTGTCTTATACCAGTCATAAAATCTGTTCCAGACTTCAAAATATTCTGATTCCCCTTTATTTTTTAAGTTCAAGAGTGAGCCTATCTGCTTCCGCACAGGCCAACACTTTTCTGATTATATCTAGCTCTGATGGTGTATTTTCTTTTTTCCAATAGTGTGCATAAGTTATGCGCGCCGCAGTTAGTACATGAATAATTAAATAAAGTGTATCTTTCTTAAACCCCTCTGGTATTATACCTAGGAGAAAAATTTCCGGTTTAAACAAGATTTGGTCTCCCACCATTTGTTCTAACCATGATGAACACATCTTTTTGTAAACCATCTAAAGTTGCTACTGAGACTGACCCGAGATTATAAGTGGCGTAAATAAATGATATTCTTGAGATCGTCTTGAACTTTGTAGATTCAGGAAGGAACTTGAAGAATCGCCCTTCCACTCCATGAAAAATTAACTACAAAAGGCGGTAAGCAAATGAATGAGTGGTATAAAAATGATGTTGACAGCTTTGGTTTCTGGAAGTCCACAGGGTGTCTGTAAATTATCTGATGACGGATTACTGGCACAAGATAGGTTGCCACTTTTGCACTGGCAGAAATATGTCAGGGCCCAGTAAGAGAAACCAGAAGACCTTTGAAAGTAGCTGGGCTATTAAATTAAGACATTGCAGTAAAAAGGCTGATGCATTTGGTAACTTTGACAAGGATGCTTATTTTGAAGGGTTAAGTAGTGGATCTTTCCTTCTGATTCCACTGCATTGTTTCATATCAGTACTTAGCAGTAGTAAACAAGAGTAATTGTGTACCAGAGGTGTGTGTGTGGGGGAGAGTTTTGGAAACACAGAGCTTTCCCAGAAAGAGGCCTGGATTAAGAGACTGCACAATCCAGAGCTGGATGGGGTGTGGGAAAATAGGTTCAGGGCAGGAGTGGGTTTCTCGCCCCGTTCCAACCGGTTCGGTTGGAATGGGGCCGGCGGCGTCCTCATGCACGCGTGCAGTGCACGCATGTGTACTAGCATCTGCGCGACGCTCCAGCTGCTCCTGGACGATCGCACAGGCGCTGTATGCGTCCTGCACATGCGTGGAAGCGCAGAACTCGTCAAAAACGGGTAAGGACCGCGGGCGGGCGCGCCCTTCGCCATTCCCGGAAGTTACTTACTTCCGGGTTCGGCGACCAACCGGTTCGCAGGGACCTCCACAAACCGGTTGAAACCCACCCCTGGTTCAGGGCAATGGTGGGTTCCAGAACCTGTCACAAATGGTACGCTGCGCACAGGGCTGGGCATCCTGGTCGGGCACTTGCACTGTCCGTGCATGCTCACACCACCACCCTGCAACACCTAGTTGCTCGGTGGTGCTCGCGCAAGCACCACACGCTGTGCGTGCATGGGCAATTAGCCAGTCGTGTTATAAATGGCCATCAAATGCAGGTGGGCCAAACGAGCCACAGTACTGGTACAGTAGCCATTGCTACTACCGGTACGCCCGTACTGGGCCATACTGCCCAGAACCCACCACTGGTTCAGGGTAGCTCTGCCCTAAAATCTGTCAGGATACATCCAGTAGATAAGGAAGTTATAGCTTTAGGTAGTCAAGATTCTGTCCGTTAGATATAAGCAAAGAAAGGATTGAGCTAAATTGGATATCACTTATCATTTCTGATGGGCCCAACAGCAAACTTTTTTAACAATTACCTAACATGTGTTTGAATATTAGTAGCTCGGGTTGGGTTAGCTGTTGGTTTGAGCTTGGAGCTTGGCGATTTGGTTGCAAACATTTCATCACCATTCGAGGAGACATTGTCAGTGTGTTTTGGATTCAAAACTTACTGACAATGTGTTAGAATATTCATGACTGGGAGACACACGGTAACAAGGTCAGCCAATGAATAGGCATGGCAACTAAATCAGCCAATGGGAGCTTAAACAGATCTGAATCTGTGTTGAGAATCGAAACTGAAACTTCTCTGTCTCTCTGAACTGTAAATTCTCTGCTGTACTGCTGTCTGTGTTTGCTTATAACTACTACTACATTGGAGAAAACCTATATTGGTATTGTATCGTGACCCGTCAAAACCACGCTCGACTAAACCGCGCCCGATTAAACCGCGTCGCTGATGTCATCAACAGGGCGACAACAGCGAGCGCGGAGAAAGAAGGGCGCTTTAAATAGCGCTTTGAAAGCAAGCCGATTCAACTTAAGGTAAGGGTTAGCTTTAGGGCTAGCTTTAGGGTTAGGTTTAGGGTTAGCTTAAGGGTTAGGTTTAGGGTTAGGTTAAGGGTTAGGGTTAGGTTTCGGGTTAGGTTAAGAGTTAGGATTAGGTTTAGGGTTAGGGTTAGGGTTAGGTTAAGGGTTAGGTTTAGGGTTAGGTTTAGGATTAGGTTTAGGGGGGTTAGGTTTAGGTTTAGGGGTTAATTTTAGGTTTAGGGTTTACAGCGTGCTTCTGTCTCCGCGCTGTTGTCGCCCTGTTGATGACGTCAGCGACGTGGTTTAGTCAGGCGCAGTTTAGTCGAGCGTGGTTTTGTGGTGGAACCGTATTGCATATTTATCTTCATGTTTTAATATCTCTATAAAGACCTTAATGAAACCAGTTGAACCAGTTATCTGTGTGTGCTTTCTAGAAGTGATTTTCTACAACAAACTCTGACACAATGTCTCCTCGAATAGTGACGAAATGTGGCAACCAAATTGCCAAGCTCCAAGATCAAACCAACAGCCCAATAACCTAATTAGTTAACATTTTCATCAAGGTCTAAGTATAATGCACATGAATGGATTCCTTTCCTTCACATAATTTTTCAAAGCCCTGTGAAATAGACTAAGCTCAGGAAGACAGCATCCACAGCACTGTGAACCTCAGCACATTTTGGGAAACAGAATTACAAGCCTTCCCCAAAGCAACATTAGAACAACTCCAACTGTCTAGGTTCTTGTTTTACATTTGCTCAGCAGACAGACCTACCATATTTTTTGGAATATAAGATGCACCAGAGTATAAGACGCACCAAGATTTGGAAGAGGCAATTTTTTTAAAAAAAAAGTTGCACTCAAAATGCAACTTGGCCCATTTTTCATGAAAACAGGCCCGGCTTTTTTTTTCCAAAAAAGGGGGGCATAAATAGCCTTTAGGAGGCTTGTAGAGTGCTCCTGGAGAGTAGCCCCCCCAAAGCGAGCAAAAAATGCCCCATTTTTTGTCAAAAAAGGGCATGAATAGACTTTAGGAGGCTTATAGAGTGCCCCCGGGGGGGGGGGAATTGAGCAAAAAATGGCCTGTTTTTCACTTATTTCTGCCCTCTCCAGCCCCAAGGAGCACTCTGCAAGCCTCCTAAAGGCTAGGCATGGCCATTTTGGTGAAGGGGGGAGGGTTCAGAAGGCAAAAATGCTGTATTCAGTGTATAAGACGCACCTAGATTTTCAGCCTCTGAGGGAAAAGGTGAGTCTTATAATCCGAAAAATATGGTATATGTTATTTCTGCATTGTCTGTGTGGATGTTTGATTGGGTAATTATCACTTTTATTGGATCTGATTCTTTGCAGGATCTTGGATCTTCACCCAAAGCCTTGAGCTCTGACCATTTAGCCTGACTTCTGAGTTTTGACTTGACTGTAGATGTGTGATTCCTGGGTAGGGATATAAATCCTTGCTTTCTTTTGCCACAGCCATTCTACTTCTATTTGACAGATTTCTGTGATTTTCTCCAATTCTTCTTCTTATATTCTGCTCTCTCTGGGTAGTGCATTACCTAGGTAGTATCCAGTTTTTGCCTTCTATATTGATAATTGTTAGATTTGGGGTGTTGTGTGTCAGGTATTTATCTGCTTGAATTCTAAAGTCCAAGAGCTCTTTAACTTCTTCATTTTCTCTTACTTTGCCTATTTGATGGACCCACATTTCTTGCTTGAAGATCTTCCAATGCACCAATGGTCATGGCATTGTTTGTAGCCAGTCTGTATGATGTTTGTTGGAAATGTTTGGAAATGTTTATTCCATTTGTATGCTGCCCTATTCCCAAGCGACTCAGGGCGGCTAACAAACAAGGTGGTGGTGGGGGAATACAAACAACAGACAAAAGACAAAACAAGTTAAAAACAAAGCAAGGCCCTCCCCCGAGGGGTCGACAGTCGACATTGGCTAGCAGATGGTATTCGGAGGAGGCCTAATCTGTGGGATCTAATTGGTCGTAGGGAGGTAATTGGCAGGAGGCGGTCTCTCAAGTACCCAGGTCCAATATCATGTAGGGCTTTAAAAGTAACGACTAGCACCTTGAAGTGCGTCTGGAGCCCAACAGGCAGCCAGTGCAGCTCGCGGAGGATAGGTGTAACGTGGGTGTATCGAGGTGCACCCATAATCGCTCGCGCAGCTGCATTCTAGATAAGCTGAAGTCTCCGAATGCTCTTCAAGGGCAGCCCCATGTAGAGTGTGTTACAGTAGTCCAGTCTTGAGGTCACAAGGGCGTGAGTGACTGTTCTGAGGGCCTCCCGGTTCAGGTAGGGATGCAATTGGTGCACCAGGTGAACCTGGGCAAATGTCCCCCTGGTCACAGCCGACAGATGATGTTCTAAAGTCAGCTGTGGGTTCAGGAGGACTCCCAAATTGCGAACCCTATCTGAGGGGCATATAATTTCACCCCCCCAGCCTGAGAGATGGAATACAAGGCCAATCTTTGGGAGGGAAAAACACAAGCCACTCGGTCTTGTCAGGATTGAGTGCAAGCTTGTTTATACCCATCCAGACCCTGACAGCCTCCAGGCACTGACACATCACTTCAATCCTGGTGCAACCATTAATGAATGGTCCACTGTTTCTTCAGCTTCTTTATAGAGGTGGCATTTATTTTCTGTCCTCTCAGTCTTGGCTTTGTATGCATTTGTTCCTAAAGAGTGGTCTTGTGAAACCAGAATTAATTCCTCTATCTCTTTCTTCAACTTTCCTGCTTTTAGCCATTGCCTGGTCTTCTTGTTATCTGCTTGGCCAACTAGGGGTTCTTTTTTTTAGTACACTTTGCCTTGCCATGTGTCTTTTCTATTCTTCATTTGTTCTTTCTTGCACATCACGTTTGTCTCTAATATTCAATAAGCCTCCATGGTATACTAGGTTCAGTGCATCTTCTTCACTATTCTTCAAATATTCTTCCAGTGCCTCTTTTTCTTCTTCAGCTGATGGTGTACTTGCAATGTTCCATACCCATCTATTTTCCTCAGTAAGTAGAATTTAACAACATTGCTGTCTGGATGAAGGGCATGAGACATTGTCATTATTTTTATGGTTTTTCTATCCAGGGCTTTTAGTTCTGCTTGAGTCCAGTCCACTATTCCAGCTGTGTAATGACTAGAATTGCTCAAATGTTCTTTGCCTTAATGTTATTTCCTTCAGTGAGTTTGAACTTTAAGATCTTCTTCACTCTCATGAGAGCTTCACTTCTAACCTTCTTGACCTCAGTATGCTTGATGTTAGCTTGAAGGACCACTGGGTATATGTAGTGATTGCCTATATACAGACATTTGATGTTGTTAAAATATTTGTGACTAGGAGAGACATGGGAACAAAGTCAGCCAATGAATAGGCATAGCAACAAAGTCAGCTAATGGGAGCTTAAACAGATCTGAGTCTGTGCAGAGAATTGAAACAGAAACTTAAGAAGAAAGCAGTTTGCTGCTCTGAGAGGTAAACTAGCAGTCTGTCTGGGCTTGTCTGCTGAAATGAAGCTAACTGCTTGTGTTTGCTTGTAACTCTCCTGTCTTGTGTATACTTGGAAGAACCACCTGTTGATATTGTACTTTTATTCATTTATTCTTTTGTATATAAAGAAGTTCATGAATCCAGCTGAATCAGTTATCTGTGTGTGCTTTCTGGATTTCAATTTATGCAACAAACTCTGACAGATGTTATATCTGTAGGGCAACGTGAGTCCTTCAGATTTCTCTATTTTTTCCTCCCATTGTTAATAAAGCCATTTGTCAAGTCCAAACTCAATTTCAATATTTTAGCTGTATTACTCTTTATTCATAACAATATACAAAGTCACAGCCGTGCCCGTTGTGTAGCTGGGGTGGCCTTCATACATTATTAGACATCATTAAGGTTGAAAAACTGCTCTCATAACTTGCTTAGATATCTGACTGTTTTATTGCCAAAGACACATTCACTTCCTTTTTGCTTTTTTGTCAGGAAGATAAATTTTTACCTATTGGTTGGCAACTAAATCTTTATTTTCACAGAGAAACAGTTTTAATTATAGTTCTAACTTCATCCATGAATACTTTCTAAGTTTTTATCCTAAAATAAAATGCATCTTATCATAATAATAGACTATAACAGTCCATTAATTCAATCGAGTGTGATGAAGCTTCCTTCAAGAAAACCGGCTATTGAAAACTATTGTAATTCCATATTTCACTCACATTTTTTTTAAAGGAGAACACACTCAGCACATTGTGACAAATCAATGTACTTCTGGAATTTAGAAATACCAAATAAGACATAGCCCTGGGCTAATTCAATGAAATAAGCAGCATCCAGAGTCCTGTGGACATTGAAGCTGAGTGTCATCTATAAAATAATCTAAATAACTAGAACAGATCTCATATCAATGTTCTAAGTGATGACAGTATATAACAGTGATGGCAAACCTTTTTGGCACTGAATGCCCAAACCAGAATGTGTGTGCATATGTGTGTGCATGCTGGATCATCAGAAACTTGAAGACTAGCTGGCTGGCACACGTATGCCTATTTTTTGGCCATTTGACCATTTTCTGGCCCATTTTTGGAATGGTTTTCAGGCAATTTTCCAGTTGTTTGGGGGGTCATTTTTTTGCCCCGCAAATAGTCTGAAAATCACCCAAAACCTGGCCTAAAAAGGACCCCAAACCTGACCAGAAAATGGCCTAAATCAGCCCAAAATCAGCCTGTAAACAGTCTGGAAATCAGCCTGAAATCAGCCAAAAAATGGCTCGAAAAATGGCCTGAAAACCGTCTGGAAATTGGCCTGGGTTTTGGCCATTTTTTCAGGTTGTTTTCAGGTGCTCCTGTGCTCGCAAAGACCAGCTGGCCAGGTGCAGAAGAGCATCTGGTGTTGGTGCACATGCCCACAGAGAGGGCTCTGTGTGCCACCGCTGGCATGCATGCCATAGGTTTGCCATCACAGGTCTATAACCACTGCTTTGACAAACTTTTTATGCAGTATCATGTGGTGTTAGTTTAATGGCATGGAACAATATTTGGATGTCCTCCGTCAATGGCAGATTTGCTAGAGTAATTTCCTAAATAGGAAAAATGAAGTATACTTTAGGAAGTAAGGTGTACAGTAGAACATCTGATCATGAACACTTTTAACCACGGCCAAACTGGGTTCTGACCAAAAAATCCACATTTTTCCCCGCAGCCGATTTCTCCTTCTGCACCTTTGTTTTGTAAGCATCAAATTTCCAAAATTAGATTTGGGTCACGACCAAATCGGTTTGCGATCAAAGTTATGGAATGAATTATGGTCATGACCAGAGGTTCTA